>NC_054830.1:118807046-119028298 GCF_018345385.1 Vulpes lagopus | reverse complement strand
TGGAACTTATTTATTTGGCAGTGGCTCATGATTCTCCCAAGCAACTATCAATTGAACCATCCCTCGTGATTGAGAAAATATATAACTGGTGTAACTCATATAACTCTCACCTCGTTACACACTGAATATAATGCCAACACTACCAATAGCAAAGAGAGCACGAACATTTAGTGAGTACCTACCACATACCAAGTACTCACTGGTACTTGCTGGTCATGTTGGAGGTGCAGAGATGTGTTGGATTCAGAATATAATGATGTGTGTGTGTGTGTGTGTGTGTGTGTGTGTGTGTGTGTGATGACATACCATATTTCTCTCTCAAAGCCGATGTAGCCTTTCTTTAGGCTAAATAAAGGTTATCTCGTGTCAGATGTTTTGAATTTCAAGGGCCCCTGTCATTCCAGTCCCTGCAGAGGGTGAAGCCAGGGCCTTCTTTTCCTGATGGTTTGATGCTACCCATGTGGGCTGCCTTCCAACGAAGGGTTGTGATTTGGCTGTGGGGTGAAGAAGGGATAACTAACTGCCTCCTTCCTCCCTCTGTCCTTTTGGGGGAGGCCACGTCAGTTGTCTGTTAACAAACCATTGTAACCACTATGTTGAGGAGCACAGTGTTAGGAAGACCAAAACTCAGAAATAGCTCAAGATCCCAAAACCTCTCGGTTATTTCTTCACTCTTCCTTTCTCCGTGCTTCCCCTGCCCCCACCCCTCAATAGAGTTTTCCTACTTGATGTAAACCACGCAGCAGTGACTCCTACAGCCTGGAAAGCCTGAGGTGAAAAATGTGACCATCAGCTTCCATGTTTGTCACGGCTCAGCTGAAGAACTAGACTCCAATGAATTTGTCATGGGTTACCAAATCTATGCTGCTGAAGAGCAAGACCTGTCTCAAGATGATCTAGCAGGATGCTGTATGTGTTCCAGTTCCACCAAAGTTCTAATTCTTACCCTCTTCTTGCTTCAAACATATTTTCTCCCTTTATGATCTCCCCTTTGCGGTCTCACTAATAGGAGTTTCCCATATTATATGTTTTACAGGTTCTCTAATGTGGCATTAGACTGCCACCATATCCTGGGCAGGCCCGAACAAGATCCACGATGGGGTGGGCAGTCACAAAGGGTGTCACCCTAAGTCTGTAGCTGTCCGTGTTCTATTTGTATGTCTGTGGACTATATACAATATATACATATAATATTTGTTATATAGCATACATAGTGTATAATATATAAATGTGCTTATGTATATAGCATACAATAGTTAAATAGGTAGGTGCTTGCTATGGAGTGTAGTTGTTTTTATATTACTCTTCAACCACCACCAGCCCAGCCCATATATACTTTTGGTGACATTGACTCCATATTGCCTCATGAGAGCAAACAATTTGAACCACACTGATCTCCAAAAATGTCCTCGATCTGTGCCCTTTTCATAGTAAAGTTTTATTGATCTCTGGTGAAGTGAATTTTTTACTCTACCTTTAATTCCATCTCTTTTTACCAACCGTAGACTCCAGGGTCACTTTAAAGCAGATCTCAGATTGGATTATGAAGACTGGCTTCTATATAAAATGACTGGAAGTAAAGAACCAGAAGTAAAGGGTACCACTGTCTTTTGAAGCCAAGTCAGGTTGAAGTGTTATGAAATGAATTCCACCTTAATCCCACCTCTAGAAACTGAGCTAATCCCAAAATCATTCTTCATCTGGGGTCTCTCTACATAAAGTCCCTACAATCATTTCTCTCCTTTAGTTACCTTTCCTGTTCCCCACACCAACCCACTTCAATACATACATGAACCACCCCATTAACTAGATTCATGTGGGTTGCTAAAGCGACCCTTGACCAACGGTAGGTGTTTAAATATCTTCAAGGTTAGGAGTAGGAGCAGCTTCCTTCAATTACCAATTTCTAGACATCACCTTCCCTATCTTAACCGGCAAATCTGTTGGTACTTTAATTTTTTTTTAATGCCTTCAGTGAATCACCTGTGTTTGAAGACAGCTTTGCCTTTGGCACAATTCCTAGCCTTCTTTTGATATAGTTTTTCCTGAGCTATTCACTACTCAAGTATCTGGTACTATTTTATTGTTCCCTGGTTGCTTGGGAACACTTTACCCATTACTGGAGTGGCAGTTCATGCTCTACACCCTGCTCCAACCCAGATTTTCCAACCCAATCCAAATTAGCCTGTATGTCCAACTCCGTGCACTTTTACTTCTGGAACATGACATGGTAGACATTTCCTGAAGTTACCAACAGAAGATCTAAGTTTACCCATTCCATCATTAGTGTATAACCTTGAGCAAGACACTAAATCCATTGGAGCTTCAGTTACCACACCTGTAAAATGAGACTAATGCTAAAACCTGCTTTCCAGGACTGTTGTAAAGATCAAATGACACCAACCATGATGAGAGCTCTATAAACTATCAAGACTATACACACACGCAATTTACTGTGCTTTTCTTTTTCTTTTTCTTCTTCTTTTTTTCTTTGAAAAAAATAAATGGGATAGGTCCTTCCGCATTTCGTCCTCTCAAAACCGCAAATGTAAGTGACCACTTACTGCACCACTGTGAGTGAAATCCAGTGGTATGGTGGCCAATGTTTAATTACTGGCTCTCTGAGCGGGAGAAGGGAGCTGTCATTTGTAGAATTTGCTAATTTCCATGGTGTAAATATTCCCACCCTGGCCCATTTCAAGCTACCAATGCATTATTAACCGTCTTACAAAATTCCTTGTTATTTAGCAAGTGGTCGTCGAGCACATCACCATTTCACTCTGCCTTATTACCATTCTAAGAATGCCTCTTGGTATCAATATAGGTCCTACAGAAGAATTCTGGATGTTATTGCTCACCAAGAGTAGCTTTTTTTCCTTTATTTTTTTTTTATCATTTAGAAATCACAAAATACTCTTCTCTATAATATATCCTTTTAGATAGGAAAATTCTTTTTTTTAAATCCTCACTTTATTGGAGTTCAATTTGCCAACATATAGCATATCACCCAGTGCTCATCCCATCAGTGCCCCCTCAGTGCCCGTCACCCAGTCACCCCTTCCCCCCACTCACCTCCCCTTCCACTACCCCTTGTTCGTTTCCCAGAGTTAGGAGTCTCTCATGTCCTGTCACCCTCACTGATATTTCCCACTTACTTTCTCTCCTTTCCCCTTTATTCCCTTTCACTATTTTTTATATTCTCCAAATTAATGAGACCATGCAACGTTTGTCCTTCTCTGATTGACTGACTTCACTCAGCATGATACCCTCCAGGTCCATCCACGCTGAAGCAAATGGTGGGTATTCGTCATTTCTAATGGCTGAGTAATATTCCATTGTATACATAGACCACATCTTCTTTATCCATTCTTCTTTCGATGGACACCGAGGCTCCTTCCACAGTTTGGCTATTGTGGACATTTGGTAGCAAAATTCTTGAAAATAAAGACCTCCTTTTATTTTCCTCATTAGCAGAATTGTTCTTTGATGTTTAGGATACCATTTCATTTTAATCTAATTAACTATCAAGGATTTAAAGACCATGGCATACATTTTGAAAGATTAACAGATAATGCAATGACTGTTAAAAGTGGAAATTGTAATCACACTTACCATGCCTATAAAATTCGTACCAACTTCAAAATATCTAATATTAACATGTATTTTAAAAATATCAACTAAGGTTTCTGTATTGTAAATATGGATATTGAAGTATCCCTTTGCATTTGCTTTGTCTTTCACAGGCTGATGGTTCTGTGATGGTTGGTGTTATAACAAGATGATCACCATGGAGAGATTGCATTGGCAACATGCCCACCACTCCAAATGCACATGCTTCTGAGAACTGATGTGGTTTCCACTGACTCTTGGAGGTGGGAGTGCCAGGGGAATTCTGGCTGACTCAGACCATTTCCAAATTGAAGGGCTTTTAGGCATGTAGTTTCTGGTCTGCTTACAGGTTTGAATTAACTTCACTGCATTCTCATACATTAATTTATTATTGTTGTTATTGTTTTGGGATCCTTACTGCTATCTTAGACCTACCCCCTTGATTGGACTTAAACCCTTCAGGAATTTTCTGTAGAGGATGAATGAACTTGGGAAGATCAAAACCTCAGAACTAGGTTCAAATGGAAATCATTTTACCACATTTCAGTGAAAACCATTTTTACATACCATGGTTTTTGGCACACTGTCAGGTATAAGTTTATCTATTTGTGGGTCTGAACCATCCTACATACTCATCTTATACAGAAAAAAAAAAAAGAAAATGAGCACAAATTGATATTTTCATCTATTTCCTTTTGGCTCTCTTCCAATCTACACCAAGGGGGATAAGAGAAGATAAGGTATCTTATAAATCATCATACCAAAATTCATGTTTGTAGGTTACTTATAGGAAGACTTTTGAGACTGTGTTGAAGGGAGCATTGGACAGGTGATATTTTATATATCTTGGTATGATTTATATTTTACCTTCCTCACAATGACCTTACTTATTGTAAAAAGGATACAGTCGGTGATGCAGAAAACTTCACATCTCAGTAGATTGTATCACAAATTGGTTCAACACAAACATGGAAAATAGCTGTAGTATATGGCTAAGATATCCTTATAATTTATGCTTTTATTTAAAATTATATTTTCTTGAGGTGCTTGGGTGGCTTAGTTTGTTAAGCATCTGACTCTTGATTGGGCTCAGGTCGTGATCTCAGGGTCCCGAGATTGAGCCCCAATTCAGGCTCCCCACTCATCTGAGAGTCTCCTTGAGATCCCTCCCCTGCTCATTTGTGCTCTTGCTCTCTCTCTCTCTCTCAAATAAATAAATAAATCTTTTAAAAATTATGTTTTCTTGAGAACACAAAAGTTGAGCATAAGGGAAGATTCTTCCTTGTAAATTAAAAATATTTGGAAGAATTTGAATTTATACAGGAATTTTTCCCCTCAAAAACACCTAAAAATATTGCCAGTCACTGATATTAGAATGGATACCACCCAGTTTCCAAATACTATATTCTCTGTCAGAGGCACCAAGGAACATTTTTGAAAGGGCATGAATTCCCCTAAAGCTTAGGTGTAGTAATGAATATCCTAATTACCTAGAAGAAACACTTATGGAAAAAAAAAAAAAACCGACCCTTATGGATGGGTCATTTTTTTAAAAAAGATTTTATTAAAAAAAAAAAAAGATTTTATTTAGGGATGCCTGGGTGGCTCAGAAGTTTAGCACCTGCCTTTGGTCCAGGATGTGGTCTTGGAGTCCCAGGATCAAGTCCCACATCGGGCTCCCTGCATGGAGCCTGCTTCTTCCTCTGCCTGTGTCTCTGCCTCTTCATGAATAAAGAAATAAAATCTTAAAAAAAAAAAAGTGAACAGGAGCAAGGGGGATGGGCAGTGGGAGAGGAAGAAGCAGACTTCCAGCTGAGCAGGGAGCCCAATCCCCTGGCTTAATCCCAGGACACTGGGATCATGACCGGAGCCGAAATCAAGTATCAAAAGACTCTGAGGAGAAGTGATATCTTTACTCAATTGCGATGTCCATTCTATAAATACAATATGTCTCTCCAGTTGGTTTTATCTTCTTTAATTTTCTTTGTGAGCATTTTAGAATTTTTAGCATTTTAGAATTTTCAGCAGATTCTGTACATGATTTCTTATGTGCATCTTATGTGCAAAGTATTTCATTTTCTTTGAAGCAATTGTAAATGGCAATTGCATCATTAATTGTGTTTTCTGCATATTCTTTGTTAGTATATAGAAATGTGTTTGATTTTTGTGTGTTGATCTTGTACTCTTCGATCTTGCCGAACTCCCTTAATAGTTTGTGGGGTTTTATTTTATTTATTTCTTTTAAATTCTGTGTAGGCAATCATATCATCTGCCAAGAGAGATTCTTTTATTTCTTCTTTTCCAGAATGTATGCTTTTTATTTCTTTTTCTTGCCTTATCACAGTGGTTAGAACTTCAGTGCTATGTTGATTAAGATGGTAAAAGTAGATGTCCCTACCTTGACATTAGTTTTCCAGCATTAAGGTTTGATATTAGTTGCTGGTTTTCTGTAGTTGCTGCTTTATCAGATTGTGTTAATTACATGCTATTCCTAATTTGCTGGCAGTTTATTTGTTTGTTTGTTTGTTTTTATCACGGACAGGTATTTGATTTGCAGCCAAATGCTTTTTCTGTATCAACTGATATGATGTTATGATTTTTCTTCTTTAGCCTATTGATATGGTAGATTATATTGATTCATTTTTGTAATATTTAACCAGCCCTATAAAAGTGGAATAAATCCCTCTTGACGGTGGTATATAATTTTTTAACACATTGTTAATATTTTGGTTGAATATTTTTGCATCTATGTTCATAGGAAATATTTTGCTGTTTGCTTGATTTTTGGTTGATTTTATCTGGTTCTGGCAGGGTAATAGTAGCTTCATAAAATAAGTGGGTAAGCAGGGCACTTGGGTGACTCAGTGGTTGAGCAGCTGCCTTTGGCTCCAGGCATGATCCTGGGGTCCTGGGATCAAGTCCCACATCAGGCTACCCATGGGGAGCCTGCTTCTTCCTCTGCCTGTGTCTCTGCCTCTCTGTGTGTCTCATAAACAAATAAAATCTTTTAAAAAATAAGCAGGGAAGCATTGTTTCCTCTTCTTTTACCTGGAATATATTGTGTAAAATTGGTATTAATTCATCTTTAACACGTACTGCTCACTCCCCACCCCACCTCCCCCTGCTGCCCTGGGTGTTTCTGAATGAAGGAGTTGAGTTTCAGGCCTGTAGGGGACAAAGAGGTCTCCCAGATCAGGCTACTGGGTCTCTTCTGCTAGCTCTGCTTATTTACTTCATTGTCTCTCCCTGGAAAAGAATGGAAAAGGAGATTCTCAGATCCAGTGAGAAAGACCTCTCTGGTCTCTTACTTCTGGGAATGTTCCCAATTCATTCCCCTTTATGGGTGGTGTCACACTCATTTGGTGTCAAAGAGGGACTCCAGTGTAATCTGGGGGAAGGAGTAAGCCCACTTGAAGGACCTTCATCTGCTAGGTTGAAAGCCAAGAAACTCTGGGCCTCTGTGGCCTTCTGTTGGATAGAAGTACATGCCACACCCTGAAATTATGTTTTTCCTACAGTCTTGGGATCCCAAACCACCTTTTCCTAAACACATTGTTACATTCCTCCTTTAGTTGTCTTTTGTTTGCACCATTTCCAAGGTTTACAGTTATACTGAGCAGGAAGGATCAGGGAAAAAGAGGTCTACACCACCTTGTCTTGTTTGGAAGTGACCTTCACTTTTAATCATAGATGAGCAAGGACTGACTCAGTTCCAAAAGGTCTTGAATTACTTGAATTCTGCATAATCGGATAAGGATTTACTATGAAGATGAAGAAGACGAGGAGACAGAACCATTCATCATTGGAATTGACCTCAAGCTGATACAGCACAAATGAACAAAGAGGAAAACACAAACCAACAACATGAAACAGGGAACAAAGGTCTTTTCTTTGTAATAGCTACTGGCCAGCTTGTCTTTTCTTGGTATTTACCTCTCTGCTTCATGTTTTCAATGTAAAGCAAAGTTGTTTATGTCTGACATTGTGTGATATGGACTGTGAAAATTTTGTGAAAGTTGTAGGGCAGCTGTAGTGTTCAATCAAACAGGCAATTCAAAAAGTTTAGCTCAAGTTTAGACAAGTTTAGCTTGTCTTGGACAAGCATAGAACATTTTATCATCCACCAGCCATAAATTAATAAGACATCAGGATGGTGATTAGCAATGACATGTATTTATTCCTTCGTTATTATCTTCTTTCTTTTCTTTTTCAAAAATCATTTGTTGAAAACCTATCTTACTTCCTTAAGAAGCATTACATGGATATTATTTCCTACCTAGGAGAGATGCTATTTTAGTTTCACACACTCGTTATTGATTAACTTCTGCTGTGAAAATGAAACCAGATACTATTTATTGAAACTCCTTATTGAAATTTCATTTAAATAGGCCAACATTTGAGCTCCTAAAAAAGAGTCACACATCCTATTGCTCAAGTGGCTTGTCTTGAAATAACAGAGAAAATTATTTTAGGTACAGCTTGTGTTCTCGTGCTTGTTGTTTTTGAAACAAGCCTAACTACCACATTGGTGATGTTTTCTAAATTCTTTGTTGATGCATTCTAACTTTTTTTTTTTTTTTAAGATCTATTGATTGATTTAAGAAAGAGAGAGAGCCACACTTGTGGGGCAGGGCAAAGGGAGAGAAAGAGAGAATCTCAAGCAGATGCCATACTAAGTGCAGAGCCCGATTCAGGGCTCAATCAAATGACCTTGAGGTCATAACCCAAGATGTAACCAAGAGCCAACCATTTGAGCCACCCACGGGCCCTGCATTCTAACTGACTTTTAAGGATGACCCACCTACTTCAGGGTTGGTGCGCCCATATGCAAAGAATGACATAGCAGAAGAAAATTACTATGATCAACTTTGCAAAGTTACACTATGCACATAGTTACAATACCCAATTCAGTGTGCTACTAGAAGAAGTACTTTAGATAGAATCATAACAATATGCAAGGTAGTATTTCCCAAACTTCAAGGAACAAATCTAACTCACTACAAAGCCAGCTGACTTTTAAATAATATTTGCTGATAAGTATTACTACTCTTAAGAAAATGCTTATAATAGAAACCGTGTTTGAGCTCTAAAAATAGTATTCTCTCACTCCAAAAACACTAGCAGCAGCAGAGTTTCAACTGGAAATCTTGAAAAGAATGCTTCTGTGTTATGAAATATCTACAGAGTCTTTAGAACTGTGTGAAATTTGCTTAAATAGAACATATTTGAAATTGTGCTGTACTGACTTCAGAATCCTTCTGAATCACAAAAGAGAAGAATGTTTGTATTTTTAAATGATACCAAGAGAAGCTGTAGCAGTTGCAGGAATTTGTGAAGAATTGAAGATCACAGTTAAAACCTGACATTGATTCTATGCTATTTGTAAGTTTCTTTCTTACTTTCTTTTTTTATTTTTAAAATCTTTTATTTTTAAAGATTTTATTTATTCATGAGAGACAGAGAAAGAGAGAGAGAGGGAGAGGCAGAGACACAGGCAGAGGGAGAAGCAGGCTCCATGCAGGGAGCCCAACATGGGACTCGATCCCAGGACCCCAGGATCACCACCTGAGCTGAAGGCAGATGCTTAACCGCTTAACCACTGAGCCACCCAGGCACCCTTTCTTCCTTTCTAAGATTTATTTATTAGAGAGAGGTGGGGAGAGAAGCAGAGGGAGAGGAAAGGGAAGAGTATCTCAAGCAGATTTCTCACTTGATGCAGGGCTTGATTTTACCACCCTGAGATCATGACCTGAGCCAAAACCAAGAGTCAGATGCTCAGCTGACTGAGCCACCCAGGCATCTCTATTTGTAAGTTTCTAAATAAATTATTAGACTGTCTTATTTATTATAGTTAATATATTCAGCTATCAGCATTCTAGTCAATATTTCTATATTCATGAATGAACTTTTTAAATTCTGGGTAACCTACATCCTACATCCTATTCTAGATGAAAGAACCTAGTCTCTGTCTGCTTACATTTTTTTAGTGATAGCCAGTCACTTAATGAAAGACTAATATATATCTGTTAGTAGTTTCTGAATTCCTGAGAACATGGATCCAGTTTTATTTATATGCCTAAACCTAAAACTTGGTGCCATGTCTTACATATAATGGCATAATGGGTGTTCATCATATATTTGTTAAATTAATTTTTGTAAAGGAACTACCATTGCTTGAAGTTTATATATATATATATATATATATATATATATATATATATATATATATAGAGAGAGAGAGAGAGAGAGAGAGAGAGAGCATTGTGCCAGGCCATAATCTTCTGAAAACCCACAAGAAATTCATATATTGGTCAGCAATCTTTTGGTGCCAAGTAAGAGAACATAAACCAAACCCAGATTTGGTCACAAAAGGAATTAGTCAGGGACACCTGAGTGGCTCAGCGGTTGAGCATCTGCCTTCAGCTCAGGTGGTGATCCCAGAGTCCTGGGATGGAGTCCCACATTGGGCTCCCTGTAGGGATCCTGCTTTTCACTCTGCCTATGTCTCTGCCTCTCTCTCTGTGGCTCTCATGAATAAATAAATAAGTAAATCTTTTTAAAAAAACATTAACCTAAAAAAAAAAAAAGGAATTAATCAGCTTCTATAACTAAAGAGTCCAGAGGTAGATGCGGTTTCAGGTTTAGTGCTCTGGCTAAATTTCTCTATAGTTTTCTCAGCTCTGCCCCCTTTCATGCATCAAATTCAACTGACTTCCTTCTGGCAATATAACAGCTGCAGTCATTCCAAGACTCACATCAACACATGGCACCATATATCAGGATAGAGTGTCTCTTGTAAAACAAGAGTTTGCCCATATTATAGGAAGCCCCCCCCCCAAATGTCTTTCTATACAGCTTTAACCTAAATTAGATGAAATTATCGACTTGCACTCATCAAAGTCAACTCTTAGAGTTAGGATTGGGTTTACTCCTTGCCAAAGTTCCACTGGCTGGGAAATATAGGATTTTCCTAAGACAGCAGACAAGAGAACTGAATGTTGGGTAGGTAATCAACATATGTCCACTAGGCATATTGGTAGCTCCAGTAGGTCTTAGAGAATTTAAGTCTTACCTGAGGTGAAGAGTGGTTTAGAATTGGATGCTAATTCTGAAGCTTGAGTTCTTTCTTTTTTTTAAGATTGATTGATTGATTGATTCATGATAGACATAGAGAGAGAGAGAGAGAGAGGCAGAGACACAGGAGGAGGGAGAAGCAGGCTCCATGCCCGGAGCCCAACGCGGGACTCGATCCCGGGACTCCAGGAGGATTGTGCCCTGGGCCAAAAGCAGGTGCCAAACCACTGAGCCACCCAGGGATCCCCAGAAGCTTATGTTCTTTTCAAATTTCATCAAGTGTTTGGAGAAACTACCAGATAGCATGAAATATCATCCTTGCCCTAACTTTGGACAACTAAAACTAAAATAGTTCCTTTTTTAAAAGATTGATTTATTGGGATTCCTGGGTGACTTAGTGGTTGAGTGTCTGCCTTTGGCTCAGGGTGTGATCCTGGGGTCCAGGGATCAAGTACTGCATCAGGCTCCCTGAAAAGAGCCTGCTCCTTCCTTTGCCTATGTCTCTGCCTTTCTCTCTCTCATGAATAAATAAAATCTTTAAAAATAAAAATAAGGATTGATTTATTTATCTGAGAGAGAGTAGGGGAGGCGAGCTTGACATGGGACTTGATCTCATGACCCTGAGATCGTGACCTGAGCCAAATCAAGAGTTAACCATTTGTGCCCCCAAAACTAAAATAGTTCTAAAATCCTAAGAAGAAATATGATTTAAATACAATGTCCTCCCCACTCCATCCCCTAATTCCCCCCATCCTACTTCTACCTTCCCCGATACATTGGAATCTTTCCCGTCTTTCCAATCCTAACCAACTGCTCTTGTACTTTCAGGGCAGTGATCCATGCTCCAAAATGATCTCCCTCTCTTAATTTTCATTGAACGTCCTAATATCTTTAGGCATTAGATGAAACAATGCAACACTGATTATAATAATGCATTACCACTTCTGGGGATATTTGCAATGTCTATCATGATACTTGGTGGACACAATCCCTCACACTCCTTGCTCCCAATAATCTCTCCAGCAACAATCTCAAGGGGAAGGGATACCAAACAGTGGGGGAGGATTTTGTTGCAGACAAACCTTCCCAGAATCCCTTCACTTAAACTCTGAAAGTGATTGTTTCCCTCATCTCCATGAATGAGTTTCCTGGCAGGCCAAATTGTCTTTTCCCCAAAAGCATAGACTTTTTCCCAATAATCTTGTCTTCTTCCTAGAGAACTCCCACTAGAGCTTCTTTTTGTCCCACTCCCATACATTTTCGAGCACTTTTGTATGTTTAAAAATTGTTACTTGATTGTTTCATATGTGTGTGTGTGTGTGTGTGTGTAATAGCGGTTTCCTTTTCAGATTCTTTCAGGTTCTTTCCTCTACTGCACTTAACTTAATAATAATGATCCTCACTTAAAAACGACTTCCAGATTCAAATTGCCTTTGAATATGATGTTATCCTCCCCACCCCTCCAAAACAAATAGGTTTCACCTTCTTAAGGCCTTTAAAGCACAACAAGAACTGATCAGAGAACACTGGCTAAGAGCACAATATGCCAAAAAAGCCTGGAAATTCATCTTTTAAGAATGATACATTTTGGAATTTACCTCTTAAAATGTCATCTAGTTCTCCCATAGTCATGTAAAGCCAACCACAGTTGAATTTTAAATTCAGGAACTGGGAATGGAGTTGATTGGTACAATTTTATTTAGGTCCCAATGGCTTTAGGGGAAAGGGGAAGTTATAGTATCTCAAACCGGCAGTGTGTGTCTGGCCAGATCTAGTCTGGGCTGGTGAGAGCTGGACCAACAATTCTTGAGGACTGTCTTAAGCAAGCCAGAATTAGACTAAGGGTTTTAGGTTACTGACCCTGGCTTTAAGGCATGTGGGCTGACAAGAAGTCTATGTTTAATTGTTTCACCCTCATAAGCTTTACCAATGTTTTCCCCTGCACTACAATCACAAGCATGTTTGCCGCTTGGCTGCCTGCATAGAGGACATCCCTTCCCGCCCACTACCCACGCATAGAAATACTGCTCTTTGAATATTCTGAGCTGTTCAGCCACTGCAGAATCAACCCACACACAGTAACAGTTAAAGTACTTATTATGTCCTCCTTAGAATCTGATCTGTTAAATTCTGCTGTTTTTCCCAATTGAATGCAACATCTTACATATTTACAGACTTTTGCCTAAGTTGGATTTTAAAAGACCCTTAATGATCTTTGCAAGACAAAGTTACAATTGTTAGGATTGTGAGTAATTCTGATTATTAGCAGAATGGTGTTTCTTTTAAGAAAATAGAACAAAACAAGTGGTATTATATAAATCAGGGAATTTCAGATATGGGTGGCAATTCACTTAGACATAGCCATTTAAACTGAAATTAACTAACTTACGAGTGTGGTTCTGGCTGCCAACATTGTAGAGCATTCCCTCCACTCCTAATGTGACAGCACACTGAGGGTGGGGACAGAGGGGTGTAAGTGGCAGCTGCTGGGGAGATGTGGTGTTCCCATTAAGAGCTCTTGCTCACTGTTACTGGCCAAATGAATATAAAGTATTTTGCCTGCCCACTCACGAACAGACAAGGCCAGCCTGGAACAGAGAATCAGAACTAGGTTGTAGTTAATGTTGGAATAACAAGATACAACTTTGGAATACAGGTTTTAAAATTTATACAAAAAGGCAATTTGACACCATTGTTTACTTCCATGACTTATGTGTGAGATTGGATTATTGGTTCTTTTTAGCGTCAAAGCAGCAATCCTAGAGCTAGTTGTTTGCACACGTAATACTTAATTGCTATTTTAAGGTCAAAGTTATGTTAAGAAACCCTGGGTGGGCTGGATCCTGTCTCTCCATCTTTCATGAAACAAACATTTATTGAGCACCTCCTACGAGTCAGTCACAGTGCTGAATACAGGGAGGTAACAAGATAAGAAAAGCAAGAAAGATCCCTACATTTGAGGAGCTCTATCTAGCATGAAGGAAGACATTTAAGCAAAGAGGAAATATCTAGCATAATAAATCTTATAATTGAGACGTGTGCTCCAGCACCCACAACAAAGATGATTTAGTAGACTGGCATGAACACTGGTGTTAAGATGGGAGAGATGTTGAATGGGGATCAGTGTTTAAGTCATCAGGTTAAGGATGGATAATTTCCTGTTATGATACTTTGGGTTCTTTGTGTAACCTTGTACTTTAGGGGTGGGGATAATGAATCCTCAAATAATGTGGCCCTCTGTGTATCCTTCTTTCCCATATCATCACCCCCCCCGCCCCACCCCCTCAGTGGTCCCCACTGGGCTCTGCTCTAAGGCCAATTTTGTATTCATTCAAAAAGGATTTAAGGATTTCCAATCCAACTATCAGTGAACATCCTACTTCAGGGCAAAGTAGGCTCAAGCAGTTGGTTACAGCTATGGAAAGCAAGCATAAGAGGAGGGGCAGAGTGTTAAACATTCCCTGAGAGCATTCAGATAAAAGTACATTTCTATCTATGGAGTGCTACTTTGTTGTCATCTAATTTAAACTTCTGAGGTTTAAGTCAAGGCTCAGAAAGGTGCAGTAACCTAAGATCACACTGGCAATATCAGAGCTGAGGTTCTAACAGTTTCTATGACCTCAAAGGTGGGATGGGCCCATTCTAACCAGTCAGGCAGAGTGTAACTTTAAGAGAGAATGACATTTTTGTTGATTGTGTCCTTCACCATGCAGAGGCTTTTTATTTTGATGTAGTCACAATGGTTTATTTTTGCTTTTGTTTCCCTTGCCTGGGGAGACATCTAGAAAGAAGATGTTACAGCCAATGTCAAAGTGGTTACTTCCTGTGTCCTTTTCTAGGATTTGTATGGTTTCAGGTCTCACATTTAGGTCTTTCATCCATTTTGAATTTATCTTCATGTATGGTGTAAGAAAGTAGTCCATTCTCATTCTTTGGCATGTTGCAGTCCAGTTATCCCAACACCATTTGTCGAAGAGATGTTCTTTTTCCTATTGGATATTTTTTCCTGCTTTGATGAATGGACAAAGAAGATGTGATTGTTATATATGTATCAATGTGATATATATATAATGGAATATTAGCCATAAAACAGAATGATATCCTGCCATTTGCAAGGGCAGGGATGGAGCTACAGAATATTGTGCTAAGCAAAATAAGTCAGTCAAAAGCAAATACCATATGATTTCACTCATATGTGGAATTTAAGGAACAAGCAAATGAGCGAAAGGGAAAAAAAGAGAGAAAAGCAAACCAAGAAAAACACTTTTAACTATAGAGAATAAACTGATGATTACCAGAGGGAAGAGGTTGGGGAGAAATAGATGATGGGGATTAAGGAGTACACTTGTGATGAGCCCTGGGTATTGTATGGAAGTGTGGAATTACCATATGGTACACCTGAAACTAATATGTCACAGTACGTTAACTAACTGGAATTTAAATAAAAACTTTAAAAAATTAAAATAACATATCATCAGGATTTTAAATCTATTCAATATTTACTAAAACAAATTGAAAAGGTAGAATTAAATGGGAATATTAGATGAGCCAGAACTGTATATGAAGGTGTTTCTGGATTTTAAAAAGAGAGAAATTTTGGCAGACAGCTAGTTGGCATCAGCAGGATCACACCAGGAATATCAAAAGTGTTCTGATGGAAGAAGCACAAGAAGCTCGGTGCTGGAAAATGTAGAAGCAACCAGATAGAGAGCTCCCGGGAGTTCTGTGATAGAGAACAGGGCATCAGGCACCCATTGGAAGTGAAGGAAAGCACCAAGCCCAGCAAAAAGCAAATCACAATTTTGGTCCTGCTCAGTTCCAAGAAATAAGGTGAGGTCATAGTCACTAGAACTGGAATCTCAGAGAGAAGACTATGGGACCTCAAGAGTAAGGCAGAGCGTGTGCTAGAACTAGGCCACAAGGCATAGCCTAACCAAAGTAAGAACTCAATGCACAAGCCTTTCAGAGCTGAACTAGAGTTTTAAAACTCTTTTTGAGGGGTGACTGAGTCTATAGTAGAAAGGATGGGGAAGAGTTGAGGACAGCATCAAGAGTATAGGGCTATGAAGGTATGGGGACAATGATATGACAAGTCCTAAAAATGTGAGAGGGAGAAAATTACTGCCCATAGGGGATCTGTTGGTTTTTCATGCCCTTCTGGTAATAGTTTCCTGTTTTCTTTTGAGACCCTTCCCCATCCCCCATGAATAAAGTCATAGCAGTATGTCTATCAATGGTTTTGCCCACTCTATGTCCCGCTAAGCAAATTGTACTCTTGTACTCTCTCTGTCTCTCTCTCTCTTTGTCTCTCTCTGTCTCTCTGTCTCTCAGGATTTGAATCTCAAAGAAAAGACAGAAGGTATGACAAATAATTGATACTGCTTCAGTCCTGAGTCTGGACTTCTGTGGATACCTAGATTACCAACAGTGTTCTGATTCCAGTCCTTATGGAGGTCTGTGTCTCCAGCATTTCCTGGATTTTGGAAATATCTATATCCCTCTAGTGAATTACTTCTCATTTATACTAGCTAAGGTCATTTCGGTTGCCTGCAACCAAGTAGCATAAATGATTCAGCACTGAAGATGACAGCAAGATTCTGGTTCCTTTCCGAATCAGCTTTCCCAAAGGTAGAGTCCAGATCAATGTTCCCGCTGTTTAAAAGCCCCCCAAATCTACCCTCTATCTGCAGAATGATATTTCTCCAGGAGCCTACCAAGGCCAGCAGATGCTTCCATCTTAACCTCCCCCCTCACCACGTTCTGACAGCTGAAGAATACATTCTCCTAAGTCCAAATATGCTTAAGGCTTGACCTAGTTCTCTCTGGTTTCTTTAAAATTTAAAACATTTCTAAGTTTATAGGTGTGCCAAATATTTTTTCATGCTCAAAGTTTGAAAGGAACACCAGGTCTAAAATAAATGCGTTATCATACAATATATTTTTTTATGTACTGAAATGGAATGAAAATTATTGTGAACAGGTAAGTATTTTTACCATAAATTATATCAGGCTATACATGGCCATTTGATTAGAAATGTGGCCAGGAAAATAACACTATTCTTATGAAAAAACTGAAGAGGAAAATAATCCTTTTTATGTCCATGATGGAAGATTTTTTTAAGGCAAACCATTTAAGAATTTACAGACTTGTACAGACATGATAATTTTCTTCCACATCTTTGATTCAATAACCACATTTTCAGAAAGCCATAAGTGGAGAAGATAGAAAGAACAATGAGCCTAAAGTTACAAAAAGGCAACTAAAGTTATTCATAATCATTCTCACTAGCAATCAATATGGTATTGATTTTCTATTCTTGCTACTCTTGCAGTAATGCCCTTGGCTTGAAACTCAACCTAAGCTAGGAAATATCAGCAAATAAAGCAACTCCAACCTAGGGAAATGGAAAGAGAAAACAAGACAGCAAAAGCCTGGATCTACTTCAAAGATGAAAATAACTGTCTGATGTCAGTTACTACCGCTCGTCAAAAAATGGTGCCAAGCTGACCCAGGCTAAGACCAGGACCCATGTGGACTTCCATGTGTCACTCTGATCTACAACTAAAGATCCTAATGGTTACTACACTTTTAGTCCAAAGAGAAGTGATTTAGAGTTCCCAGGTCAGGATGGACTCACATCACCATTCCTACAAAATCCACTGCAAGTTCATGCCCCACTGACCGTGAGTCAATAGCACTAAGTACAGGAGGAGAAGCAGAATCTCATTCAAATTTAAAAGGAATTGATCAAATTGGGAAAAATTTAAACTATCATGCATTAAAGCACAAACCATTTAATAATCCCTGGGGAAATTCATTCCAGAAGTGGAGCACAGTAATTTCTCACAAAATGGAACGTGTTGAGGCCTACATCGAGCAATTCACAGATAAAGATCAAAGCCCACATTTTCAACTGGGAAAACTGGATTCAAAATAAAGAAACACTAAATCACAGAATTTTGCTTGGTAAGTGTAAGTTCAGTAGTTGTTGAGCAATTCAATAAATATGACTTCCCAAAGACAAATCTGTTTGTTTTCTTGATCTTATAATATTGTTTTTCACCGTTAATCAAATCCAAGAGTATGCACGCACACACACACACACACACACACACACTCACACACACGAAGTTAACATGGCAGAAGATGAACTGTATCTGCCTCTGGATTGCAAAAGCAGTTGTAAGACATCTGCCTTTAAATACTTCTTTTCTAGGCAGGAAACCACAAATGTTGGAGAGGATGCGGAGAAAAGGGAACCCTCTTGCACTGTTGGTGGGAATGTGAACTGGTGCAGCCACTCTGGAAAACTGTGTGGAGGTTCCTCAAAGAGTTAAAAATAGACCTGCCCTACGACCCAGCAATTGCACTGTTGGGGATTTACCCCAAAGATACAGATGCAATGAAACGCCGGGACACCTGCACCCCGATGTTTCTAGCAGCAATGTCCACAATAGCCAAACTGTGGAAGGAGCCTCGGTGTCCATCGAAAGATGAATGGATAAAGAAGCTGTGGTCTATGTATACAATGGAATATTACTCAGCCATTAGAAACGACAAATCCCCAACATTTGCTTCGAGGTGTATAGAACTGGAGGGTATTATGCTGAGTGAAATGAGTTAATCGGGGAAGGACAAACATTATATGTTCTCATTCATTTGGGGAATATAAATAATAGTGAAAGGAAATAGAAGGGAAGGGAGAAGAAATTGGTAGGAAATATCAGAAAGGGAGACAGAACATAAGGACTCCTAACTCTGGGAAACGAACTAGTGGTGGTGGAAGGGGAGGAGGGCGGGGGGTGGGGGTGAATGGGTGACGGGCACTGAGGGGGGCACTTGATGGGATGAGCACTGGGTGTTATTCTGTATGTTGGCAAATTGAACACCAATAAAAAATAAATTTATTATTAAAAAAATAAAAATAAATAAATACTTATTTTCTTTAGTTTCTTTTGTAAAACATAGTTTCTGGGAAACATTTACTGTGTATCAAGGCTTATATCCAAAAGAGGCCACAATTATTTGACATCAAAGGTACCCAGATGGGTCATTTAAATAATTGTCAAAGAACTTTTCAAAATAGAAACATGAAAAGATCATTCAATTTTCTGGAGTGCAATATTTGGAACATAAGTTGTGGCTCATTTTCCCAAAGTAAAGTTTCTTGTAACCATATAGGAAATGTATATCTTGCTGCAAATGGTAGAGTCCCATAGTAGGAGAGGCTTGAGATCCAACTTGGCAAGTAAAAGGTGTAATCCATGTCAAAAAGGAAAAATCCAACAGCACCACACCCAAACTGAAATCTTCAGGGTCCATATGGGTGGTTCCCTCTATTCCAGCATGCTCACCCTCTTGTCAAACACCTCTTTTCAGAATCTTCCAGACTGTTGACAGTGATTTCCTGAACTACGCCTACATTGACTTCCTTCGGCCAAAGCATGGAATAAGCTGACAGCTCTTTTCCCTTCAGCCTACCTCTCTTGCATGCACAAAAAACAAAAACAAAAACAAACCCTAGGCTTTGTAGGCACATGCATTTTAATTAAATTCCAATAACTTTCTCTTTCTAGCATTGAGTGATAGCTATTCAGATATTTTTCCATGCTGGAGTTTTATAAATTCATAGAATAATGGAGCTGGAAGTTACTTAATAATTCATCCAATCCAGTTCTTCACTTATCATGAGGAAATTCTGTCCTAGAGCCAGAGGATTGGTCATGGTTCCCTTCTCCACCAAAGCATAAAAGTGATTCCTTTTTGCCACATTTGCGATTCCATTGGCATAGTTCTTTATTCTCTTATTGTGCACACTGGAATTACTCTTTTAGTTTAGGTAGGAAAAAAAAAACATGCTTTAGCTCTAAACTATCCAACTGAGTCTGCAAATTACACAGATAATATATTGCCTTGGCCAAAACATCTACATGACTAAGTACTATACCTTTGTTAATGTAGAAAATAAATTGTTTGTGTAAATTTTTTAAATTAGGCTATGGCACATTAGAACATATGATAGTAATCAGCTGTCAAAAATATAACCAAATGAGAGCTGTTCTGCCATTTTTGTAGTAGATCTGATGTTGGTACCAGATGTCACTGAGCTAGTTAACCCTACATCACATCTTCCAAGTATTTCAGAAATATACCATCTTTCGGAGGTAAACAGTTACTTAATGGGAATCCAAGCAGCCCAACACTCTCTGTTAGGTACCATTTGATACAAATACCCTACCTGATAAGACATTGTTGTAAGATGAGTGAATGTAGGGAAATTTCTAGCAACAGATCCTCATGGGAATGCAGGGAGTCTGGGACTGGTTATCTGGTATGCTTTGCCTTAAAATGATAGTAAGCAAGTATTAAAGGATGCTACTCTGGCAACTTTTTCATTCAGATTTAATCAAATTATCATCTGGAATGAAATATCCACTGAAGATAAGACTTTGGGCAACCACATAGCTAATGCCCTAAGACAATATATAGAGCATGAGTTGAAGGATGATATGTCCAAGATCTCCTGGATATTTTATGTCTCTTATCCCAGCATAATTTTTCTTAGCATACCCATTTTATTCACCAAAGTGCTCCGTGGTGGACAATGAATCTCAGGCTCAATATGGGATAAATAGATTGAGGAAGACGGCATGAAATAGTTGCTTCAGTTGGTTTCAAAAAGTTGGAAGTTAGTGAATAAAAACAAACTCTTATACTAGTGTTTACCAAAAAAAAAAAAAAGAAAGAAAGAAAGAAAAAAAAAAAGAAAGAAACACAACAAACCTTTTATCTTTTTATGTTGCTGGACTAATACAGCCAAAAATAAAATGCAGAATTTGATCCAGGGGGTTGTTGAGTAATATCAACTGAATCTACAGCTCTTCTCCAACTCCTGTATGAAAATTAGAGCCGTCATTTGAAAACGACTGGGTCTATAAAGATAGGAATGAAGGTATTTGGAAGGCATAGCATGTCTCAAAGGATTGTCTCTTTCCTACTTGAAGAAGTCTGCCATTGCCTTGCTTGCTGTGCCTAGAAGAGCCTTATCCAAGGAAGTTATCAAACAGGGGAAATCTGAGTCCATGTGCCCTACCTCCACCAATCCTTTATAATCTCCAGGCCTAAAATTAAAGTCCTGGGAGAAGAGCCCGAGGAGGTCCTATTTGATTTCTATAATAACAGCAATACCCCCTGGGCTTGGAGAGGCCTGCTTTCAGCTCCCACAAACATAACAGCTCTTCACCTCGTTCTCAGATCTGAGTCTGTACACATGCATCTCTAGCACATTGGGATGAGGTGGGATGCATTTAAGAAAGTACTCTATAACATGCAAGTGTGTCCTATGATTTTCTTTCCAGCTTTCCATAAGGGAAAGTAGCCATCTACCAGAATGACAGTGCAGTGGAGCTCAAATACCCAGAGCTCTCAGGGATTGTTGGGCATTGGCTCTGAGCTAACTCAAATTTCCAGGAATGTGGAGATACTATCAGCGTGGTTCACTGGTTAGAGTGGAGGCTGCAAGAGATCAGGTAATGACTATAGTCGTGAACCCAATCTGGCTTATGGAGGCTCAGTGGCTTCCTGATGCTATCTGATGATGATTTTCCTGGTTCCTGAGTGCATTACCAGTACAGATAACCTCAGCAAATACCAAATCCCCACGCTGGATTCCTGACCCCTGAAGTACCAGCTTGTACTTGGTTTTCCAGCATAATTATTAGCAGTGCTCTTTTCCACTATTAAAATTGTACTGGTTTTAATGATAAATTATATGGTTCCCCTAGCTATTTGGGTAGGAAGGACCAAAGAAAACTCTTATAACTCCTTCTCCCCATCAGAAAGTAACTTGAAAGCCATATCATATCCTTGGGAGGGGAGTAGGCTGGGAAAGGTGGAATAGAAATACAAAGTTAAATGCTACCTCCCAAGGCTTAGAAGATGCAGAGGCAGCTTGTGTGACCTGTGTAGAAATCACCAGACTCTCCAAGGTATTTCAGGAACATCCTCATCCAATTGATCACTTCAACCTCATCTGTTTTTCAAATTCTAGTGGCCAGTTCAGATATAATTTCTTTATTGGAGCAAATACTGGAAGAGTTTTTGGTTTAAATCTGTTGATCTCATGAATGCTATTTCAATAAATAATCTCCAAAGGTTATTGTCACTTGGCAGGAGCATAGTTTCCTTATCTGGCCTTTTGGACTCTGTCACCATTTGGCCATAGGGTACTTGATAGTCTCATCATTTCATGGGCCATCATGTTAATCTAATATGTTATTGTATTCTCTTAGAAATACCCAGTAATGGAAAGTGGCAGTGACTTTAGAGGGACTTCTCACCTGTCTGGAGCACATGGGGATGTCCTTGTCAATATGAAGGACAAGTTAATATACTTTGCATCTGACAGAGGTAACACTCAATCAGCTCCTTTGGATTTTGAAAGTAACATATAATATAGGTGTACTTCTTTGATTCATTTATAGGTGATCCAAGTGCCTACACATTTTGAGTAAGACCGGGGGTCTGAGATGGCTAGGAAATGTAAGCTTCACATCAGACAGCTCTGTGATTTCACCTTTATGACCCAGTGAATCTAACGGGACTCAAAGATCCCACAGCAGATCAGAATGCTGTCTAAACCCTATGAAAATGGCAACAAAAATGGCTATAAACCGGGGTATCTGGGTAACTCAGTTAAGTCCCTGCTTTCAGCTCCGGCATGATCCCAGGTCCTGGGACCGAGCATCACGTCGGGCTCCCTACTCCACAGAAAATCTGCTTCACCCTCTTCTTCTGCCCCTTTTCCCCCACCCTCTGTTCATGCTTTCTCATATAAAGAAACAAAATCTTAAAAGAAAGTAAGAAAATTCCAATAAACAAGTCACAGTAGAGGCTCATACAATATTTGAGCATAAGCACATCTCTTTGACAAATAATAATAATTCTCCTTTTGAGAAACTGCTTTTGGCTTGCTATTGGCTCTTGGTAGGGGTTGGACACCTTTCCTAAGAACTCCATTCATGAACCTCCCATTGTAAATGAGATATTTGTAATAAAACTGGATGTTCCTTGAGACACTCTGTGCCTGTGATGAGCTCATAAACAAAGTGATGACCCAGAGACTAAATAGAACCCATGCATAGGCTCAGCTATGTGGACTTCTCTTCCTCAAGGCTAATCTGTCTCCTGTCACTGTTGAATGTCCAACCAGACATTTGTAGTAAGCAGACATGAGCCTTCGGTGTGGGGCCCAACTTTCCAGACACCAGATAGGTATTTGGTGTCAAACTGATTATATATTTTCATGTAAGAGGCACTTATTTGGGATTTGAATTTGCTTTTCCTGACTACCATACACCTGCAAGCAGCACAGTCTATAGATTTACTGAACACTTGACTCATTTGAGACTTCTTTTTCAAAACATTGCTTTTAATATTTATTTTTTTAGTAAGATAAGGCAATGTACTGTTGCTCATGGGATCAGTGGTCGCATAGGTACCAGCGTTGTGAAACTTGATTCTTTTTACAAGTCTGAAGAAGTTGATATTGACAAGGATGGAGCATGAGAACAACTGCTTTCATCTTTTTTTTTTTATTATTCATGAGACACACGCAGAGAGAGAGAGAGGGGGGGGGGCAGACACAGGAAGAGGGAGAAGCAGGCTCCAGGAAGAGGGAGAAGCAGGCTCCATGCAGGGAGCCCGATGCAGCACTCAATCCCGGGATTCTAGGATCACACCCTGGTCTGAAGGCAGGGACTAAACCACTGAGCCACCCAGGGATCCCCATGCCTTCGTCTTTTAAGATAAAGTCCTTGGGGCACCTGGGTAGTGCTATCAGTTAAGTGTCCGACTCGGTGTAGGCTCAGATCATGTTCTCAGGGTCGTGAGATCGAGCCCCATGTTGGGCTCCACACTCAGTGGGGATTCTTCTTGGGATTCTCTCACTCTCTCCCTCCCCCCCTCCTCCCTCAAATAAATAAATAAATCCTTTTTTTTTGAAAAGTAAGATAAATTCCTCAGGTAAATAATCATGAATGATTTTTCATGTGACCCGCATTTCTCAAGACAAATTTCTGAAGACAGTCTTGGTCACATACCTGAATGGAAACCTCCAGGAAGAGGAATATGGCTTACTTGACTCCTGTGACTTCTGAACCAGAAGGTATTGCACAGTGGGGGATTCTGTCCAAATAATAAGAGGACTGAGGTGCCAGAACCCCTTCCTTATCCCCACAAAATGTAATAAAATCATCAACTAACACTCCTATAATCTGGCATGTGTATGAAAAAATTAAACCAACCTGCAAGTAAAATAAACAGAAAGATTGTTTTTAAGCAATCTATGGTTCTGGAAAAGCAATTTATATTTAAAACAGCTTTGTTCCAAGACAACACAATTCCTGTGTTGCAAAAGAACTTTGACAAGTCCTTACAATTGACTGAAATGAGATTTAACTTTTGGGGGGTCAGAATATCATGTAATGCTAACAAATGCAGTGACAAGTTGACTGTCATATTTCCTTCTGATACTGGAGATGACCAATTATGTGAGTCGTTCATGAATATAGTCTCTGAAAATCACCTGTTTATTCGTCTAGATTCCATTGGAGGACTCCAGGTACACTTCAAGGTCCTGCCTGAAGAAGCTTTAGAGGAGGAAGAGGCTGAGTAGGGCAAGGTAAGGTGTTTCCCTTAAGCAGCCAGAAGCTGCATAATCATGAGGGAGTGACTATAAATTATGATGGAGGAGGGGCGCCAATGACAAGGAAAAACTTATGAATGAGGTCAGTTACAGGGAAAGGGGAAATAAATCTGAAAGCAGAAGGTTTGGGGGAATGCTTTTGGCACAGAGTTCATACAGAAATGCCAAAGATATGGGAACAGCCCAGAAAATGTTGAGGCCACACAAGACCAGGCACTAGTCAGAAATCTTTTGGGCCAAAGCAGGGAGGCTGAATTTCAGGCAGTGGCCAAGCATGGTAAAGCCTCTTGATCTCAGCCTGGGCATCAGTGATTATCAAACCAAGTGGACTTTCACCTGTACCTCCTTGCTGGGAGGCAGAGCTCTGCCACTGGGGGATGCCTCTCATATCCCTTTCTGGGTCACTGGGCCACCTGTCCCCATGAATAAGAAAGATGATCCCCTCTGCCTCCTCAAGTAACATGAGGACTCTCAACACTCCTTCCACCTTCATTTGGAGAAAGAACTGGGCTGCTTACACATAAAGGGGTTCCCTCCACACCGAGCAATTTGTCTTCCTCTTGCGTGTTTGAAAGCTTAGAAATTGTTCTATGACATATGACACTGTTGGCTTTACATGGTTGAAAGAGCTTCAAAATTTTCAAGTGAAAGGACAATAGTTCTTGTGGGCAAGGCTATTTATACGGTATCAATGCAAAATTCCAACAATTCACAAGAGAAGAATAAGGATCCCAAACTCAGACCAGGTGGGCAAAATATGTAATAATTGAAACAAATGAGCATGATTGTTCGGAAGGTTCTAAACAAAAGCATTTATTTTTTATTCTTTTTTAATATTATTCATTTATTTTGAGAGGCGGGGAGTGGATGGGAGAGGTAGAGGAAGGGAGAGGGAAAATCACAAGCCAACTCTCCACTGAGCATGGAACCCTATGCGCGGCTTGATATCACGACTCCGAGATCATGAAATCAAGAGTCAGTTGCTTAACCCACTAAACTATCCAGATCCTTCTAAACAAACTTTTTAAACAAAATTTAAGAATAGGGGCACCTGCCTGGCCAAGCAGGTGCAACTCTTGATCTCAAGGTTATGAGTTCAAGCCCCATGACAGATATAGAGATTACTTAAAAATAAAATTTGGGGCACCTGGGCGGCTCAGTGGTTGAGTGTCTACCTTTGGATCAGGGCATGATCCCAGGGTCCTAGGATTGAGTCTTGCATTGGGCTCCCCACAGGAAGCTGCTTCTCCCTCTGCCTATGTCTCTGCCCCTCTCTCTGTCTCTCATGAATAAATAAATAAAATATTTAAAATATATATAAATAAAATAAAATGAAATTTAAAAATATTCAGGAATAGCTTTATACAAGTGGTATCATACCTTAAAGCCAAAATTATTTTCTATACATGTTTTCGAACTCTAAAACACCTTACATTTTTCTAGTTTGCCATAGATTCATAAAAACCTTTTTTTATTATTCTTATTTATTTATGATAGTCATACAGAGAGAGAGAGAGAGAGAGGCAGAGACACAGGCAGAGGGAGAAGCAGGCTCCATGCACCAGGAGCCCGACGTGGGATTCGATCCCATGTCTCCAGGATCGTGCCCTGGGCCAAAGGCAGGCGCCAAACCGCTGCGCCACCCAGGGATCCCTCATAAAAACCTTTTTAAAAAAGATTTCATTTATTTGAGACAGAGAGAGAGAACAAGCTGGAGGGACAGAGGGAGAGAAAATCTCAAGCAGACTCCGCACTGAGCTTGGAGCCTGACACTGGGGCTCAATCCCATGACCCTGAGATCATGACCTGAGTAGAAACTAAGAGTCAGATGCTAGGCCAACTGAGCCACCCAGTGCCCTGATTCATAAAGACCTTTAAGTCCCAACCATTTAATGTTTGATAAACTAAAAAACATTATGTTTAATTCTTTATTTCCTTAGTGTGGTTTCATATTTTGTTAACATGTTCTCTGCAGTTGAAGGTAACAAGTAGGCCAAATTAAAAATAAAGGAATCTTTTAGTGAAATCATTACATAAAAAAGGAAAGATATTACCAACTTCTAAACATAACGTAAATAGTGAAGGACAAAAAATATTTTTTTCAACATAATAATAATTGATACCTTATAGAGATAGTCTATACATGCTATCAATGAATGAAAGAAGTTATACTTTTTCTTTCATAGAACTTACCTTATGATTGTCGCTGACTTTTTCTGTCCCTCTGTTTCTAATATTTAGAAGCTATCAAACTGTGTCATACTGAGTACTGCATGCTTTCTCAAATTTACTCTCTTTTCAGTTCCCCAATCCATTAGATTGATTTAGACATTCATAACTGCTTTTAATGTTTATTTATTTATAGCTTGGTAATCCATACATATTCATTATTTTAAAATATTAAATACTATTTCTTATGAAATATTCAATCAGTGAAAAATGTCTCTCCTACACTTGTCTGTCTTCCCTCTCACCATTTTTTTTGTATATCTGGACAGATCTTCAATACGTATGCTAGTGTTTATTTGAATTTCATACGCACGATAACATAATATATACACTATTCTGCATGTTGGTTTTTAAAGTTAATATATTTGGAGGATCTTTCTATATTAACACACATAAGCCCAATTTATCTTTAAATTTCATGATTTATAAAGGCATATTATAGTCCACAGACATACAAATAGAACACGGACAGCTACAGACTTAGGGTGACACCCTTTGTGACTGCCCACCCCATCGTGGATCTTGTTCGGGCCTGCCCAGGATATGGTGGCAGTCTAATGCCACATTAGAGAACCTGTAAAACATATAATATGGGAAACTCCTATTAGTGAGACCGCAAAGGGGAGATCATAAAGGGAGAAAATATGTTTGAAGCAAGAAGAGGGTAAGAATTAGAACTTTGGTGGAACTGGAACACATACAGCATCCTGCTAGATCATCTTGAGACAGGTCTTGCTCTTCAGCAGCATAGATTTGGTAACCCATGACAAATTCATTGGAGTCTAGTTCTTCAGCTGAGCCGTGACAAACATGGAAGCTGATGGTCACATTTTTCACCTCAGGCTTTCCAGGCTGTAGGAGTCACTGCTGCGTGGTTTACATCAAGTAGGAAAACTCTATTGAGGGGTGGGGGCAGGGGAAGCACGGAGAAAGGAAGAGTGAAGAAATAACCGAGAGGTTTTGGGATCTTGAGCTATTTCTGAGTTTTGGTCTTCCTAACACTGTGCTCCTCAACATAGTGGTTACAATGGTTTGTTAACAGACAACTGACGTGGCCTCCCCCAAAAGGACAGAGGGAGGAAGGAGGCAGTTAGTTATCCCTTCTTCACCCCACAGCCAAATCACAACCCTTCGTTGGAAGGCAGCCCACATGGGTAGCATCAAACCATCAGGAAAAGAAGGCCCTGGCTTCACCCTCTGCAGGGACTGGAATGACAGGGGCCCTTGAAATTCAAAACATCTGACACGAGATAACCTTTATTTAGCCTAAAGAAAGGCTACATCGGCTTTGAGAGAGAAATATGGTATGTCATGACACACACACACACACACACACACACACACACACACATCATTATATTCTGAATCCAACACATCTCTGCACCTCCAACATGACCAGCAAGTACCAGTGAGTACTTGGTATGTGGTAGGTACTCACTAAATGTTCGTGCTCTCTTTGCTATTGGTAGTGTTGGCATTATATTCAGTGTGTAACGAGGTGAGAGTTATATGAGTTACACCAGTTATATATTTTCTCAATCACGAGGGATGGTTCAATTGATAGTTGCTTGGGAGAATCATGAGCCACTGCCAAATAAATAAGTTCCAGCCATTACACATTTTGAGGCAATAACATAAAGAATGCCCATGTGAAAAGTACCTTCTTATGCAAATCATCGCCTGCCCTTGCTTCTTTGTTTGGGACTATATTTGAAAATACTGTTCTATCTTAGAAAAATATCTTAACGGCACAATTGTTGTAAGTGACAGTCATACAGGCTTCCCTGTACCTCAGTTTTGGCTGCTTCCGATGACAAACGCATTTCTCCTTGAGGTACTCTCTGGAACTCCCAGTGTGAAATTTAGGAGTGTCGTATTTGGTCAGTGTAGCCCAAATACACTCTCCAAATTTGGAAAGGGATAAGACGAATAATTTTCATGGGAGGTGCCAAAGAGACAAATAGAAAATTAGTTCACATAGATTCGATACCCTGCTTCATTATCCAAAGGACCAAGGCAGTTTCTACGAGTACTTACAGTATAACAAGATAAAAGTAAGGGGAGGCGGGGTAAGAGTATATGAAACAAGATTCTTCCAGAGTTGGTTGACCAACATGAATGTCATAAGGCACGTGGACCATTCAGAAATAGGCTACGAAGCCTATTTCTAGGATTCCTAGAAATCAACACCGGAAGTCAGTGGGAGAGGTCAGTGATTTATGACATCGGTAAGATGAAAGCCCACCAGCTGTTTAAAAGAAGCTTAGCTCTTCCTGGTATCGAAAATGAGAAGTTTGTTCCTTGGGCCCTCATGCAGAAGACATGATGCGATATAGCGAAGGTCATCCCTAAAACTACTCTTAGAGTGCTGACTACAATGAGTTGCATAGGGCTGTTCCTTATAATGTCCCTCGATTTGTAAGCAACGCCCACACAGAAAGGAACGGTTTGGTAGGGTTGGTCTATGAAGGGATGTTTTAGGAGGCAGCGGAGGAGATACACGATATCGTGGGCCAGATAGCTCTGACCACATACGATGCTAAATTTGAGAGTATCTCTAGAAATGGCACTGAATATATCTTAGAAAATCCCCCCAAGATATTTTTCAGATTCATTTTCACTAAGTATTATGTAACGAGGCAGTTTAAAGGGAAACTCCCAAACAAACACCTCTCTTGCTACTTGACGGTAGACCCTTTAATACACTGACATCCTCTTATCAGAGTCAAGTCTAACCAGGCCACGTTTGCACCAACACTGATGTCAGATTATGTAACTTCCTATTGAGCCTTTGAGGAGAAACTAGTCAGTCGAAAGGAGTACCTGATAGAGAGAACTTCAAGCCGTTAAAAGTTGGAGGATGTTTGCAGAAATTAATCAATATCGGCTATTGTGTACATACGTGGCTGAAAAGAGCAATATATACCACGAAGCCTATTGTGCACAAGTAAATATTGATTCTTTGGTTTAAAGAACCTCTCATTCTTTGGGACGTGACATTTGGAAGAAGGGTGGAATGAGAAGTGTGACTACAAACCGTAAGAATTCTCTGACCGGTGCCGTTTCTTGGGAGGGCTACCTGCTACAATTCTCAAAGCTGTGCCTAGAGAAAGATCTAAGCTTTCCCTCTGCCCATCCCTCTCCACCCTCTCCCCCAAAGTCCTTATAGTTGCTCTAAAGCAGCGAGGTATGAATGACGAATTTAGGACCCCCCCCCCCTTCCCTTCCTGTCCATGTCCTTCCCTCCCTCTTCATTCCTCTGCCACTTTGGATGTGGAGGAGTAGCGTTCTAGTGGTTCCTCAGTCTGACAGCGTGCGCCAGGTTTCCTTGTTCACCTCTCCTGTTACATCAGGAAGAGCAGCATAAATACGTGGACTCTGGAGTCAGACCTACCTGCCTTCAAATCCCAGCTCTGCCACTTACTAGCTGAGTGACTGGAACACTTGTCTTAAACTTTGTCTGAGTCTCCATTTTCTCACCTATGAAAAGAACAAAATGATCGATGATGAATCAAAGAGGTGTTTTCTAGCAGGTACTTGGCTTTCTTTACGCACTCAGGAGTGGCTGATTTCACTCTATCCCGGCTGCATCAGGCTTCCAGGGGAGAGTAACAGAATTATTCCCAGAGTGATGTTTCTAAGTATTGGGTTCTTACCTGCAGGGACTGGGGTTAGTTAGGATCTACCTTTAAGAAAAAACAAAAACAGAAAACCCCTCCAACTCAACAAAGGGAACAAATAAACAAAAAACAGAACCAGGCCTAAGAAATACAGAGAGAACAAACTGATGGTTGTCAGAGGGAAGAAGGTAGAGGGTTGGGCAAATGGGTGAGAGGGAGCGGGAGGTATGTGAGCTTCCAGTTATGGAAGGAATAAGTCACAGGAATGTAAGAGACAGCATAGGGAGCACGGTCACTAATATGGTGATAGTACTAAGTGGTGCCAGATGGTAGCTATACTTGTGATGGGCATACATAGCATGACGTATGGAGAAGCTGAACTCCGACACGGTGAACTAATGTCACATTGTGTGTCGCCTATACTCAAATAAACAAATTAAAAATATATAAGATGCTCAAACCCTTCTGTGTCACTTGGTCCCTATGGAAGGCAGAATAATGGCCCCCAAAGATGTTCATACCTTAATACCCAGAACCTGTGACTATATTATCCCACATGGCAAAAGGGGCTTTGCATTGAGATTAAGTCAAGAATTTTGAGACAGGGAGATTATCCTGGATTATCCCCGGTGGACGCAATGCAATTACGGGAGTTCTTATGAGTGAAAGAAGAAGACAGGAGAGTGAGAGGCAGAGGAGCGTGAGGGGAGAAGCAGAATTCGAAGTGATGTGGTGCTGGCCTTAAAAATGAAAATGGGCCGTACCCAGGAATGCAGGAAAGCCTCCAGAATCTGGAAGACACAAAGAGACTGAATCCTCCCTGAAAGCTTTCGGAAGGAACACAGCCCTGCCAACACCGAGGGTTTAGCTTGTTGACAACCATTTCGTTCTTCTGACCTCCAGACGTGTAACGTGAACCTCTGTGTTGTTTTAAGCCTCCAAATTTCGGGTAATCCGTTACAGCATCACTTGGAAACTAACAGCGTGCCGTTTTCTGCTAAGGTTCTCCTATTTGTAAAGTGTGGGGGCCCACCGTGTTCTTTGCAGCTGAGTTGAGCTTGTTTTGGAGCCTATTCAAGTGCACCGAGCTAAAAGGTATCTAGAGAAAATATCTGGAGTTCATGATGATTTTTTGGGGTGTGACCTCGGGCAAGTCTATGTGAATTTCCAATTCAAATGTAGGACACCAAGCTGTTTAGTTGGCGTCCCCCACCCCCATATCAACATCAGAGATGGCAGGATTGAACTATGCCATAATTGCTTGTTTTGCTCTATGCCACTTTATATAGATACCACTCCCAGAACATCGACACTGCAGTGTGACTGCTGAGAAATACAAACAAACAAACAAACAAACAAACAAACAAACAAAAACCCACCCCCTTTTTTTTGGTTAGTTTCTGCGCTTAGGATACATGCCTTGAAGGATATAAAGGCAAGTCACCATATTTTAAAGCCACTTGGAATTACAGTCTTTTAAAATATCCTTGAACGTGCACAGGTAAAAAATAGGCACACTTCTTTCTCTCTACTGAGCACTCATCATCTCCCGTATGTGCCAGATAATGATTTCTGTTGCTGTGCACAACGTTTCCGTGTATTGAGTTTCCTGCTGACAAAGGTCATTTTTATGAACAGTTAACAGATCACATACAAGTGGGTTGTCCTTACCTGGATACGAGTTCTAAAGCCAGCTTCTACTTTCTTTTCGGCAACCCTGATCATGGGTTCAACACCACCGACAGATTGCTCGCAAGATATTAAAGTCTGGTTGACAGGCGTGAAGGAGGAAACTGAGGACTGTAGCTCACACAGTGCACACGCGGATTCTCTTCAATATCCCAAGATCAGAACTAAGTCGGTAAGGCAGCTTGCAGAAAGAGGGGCCACCCCATCACTAAGTACCGAAACAGCGATAGTGACTTCAGTATATAAGACATGTTCCATTGCAAAGAGACCAATCGGATTCGTCTGGGCTCATTTGCAACAAGATCCAAGGAACGCAGCTAATATATGGAAAGGAAATGAGATGCAGGACGAGACTGGCTTTTAGGATCATGAATATGAATTGACAAACATGCACTAATTCGAATGAGAGCAGCAGTTCTAGAAAGCAGCAAGTTGTGGCATTTGGTGGAAGTTTCTTGTCAGTTACCTCAGGTCCCCGTCGCGGGCAGAACCAAATAGGGGGGAGCCAAAGAAGTGAAGCAGGACTGAGCCAGAGTTTGGAATTCCAGTGTCCATGTGGGCACAGAACCAAGCCACAGAAGAAAGGATACAAGCAGGGGACAGCGCTGAGCTGAGCCAAAAGCCGGGATGGAAGCATGGCGATCCAGATTCTTCCACTGCAAAGAAGAGAAATGTGCTGTGGAGAGTGCAAGCGAAACAGAGTTGGGTAAAACGCATTTGCGGGGGAGGGGGGGGGGTGAGGTTTTGCTGAAGTGACAGGAAGCCGGAGGTCCTGGGGGGCAGGGCAGGATCCAGAAAGCCCCAAAGACTGGGATGTGGGGTCACAGCCAGCATCCTAGGGCAGGCGCTGTGTGGTTAAGGTGCTGCTCTGGGAATGGAATGTCATTCCAAATGTTTTCAGTTTCCGCATCCCTCTGCTCAAGATTATTCCGGTCCAGGGAGAGAGTATCCATTTGTCAGCATTTAGGTGAGGTGTTCCCCATCAGTCCCCTCTCAACTAAGACTCAACTCACAGGAAGGCAGAGCCCCGGGGCAGGGGCGACAGGGAGAGGGAGAAAATTCATCAAAAGTAACTGTGGGGGGTAAACAGGTGCTGGGCAGCCACTCTACCATACATGTCCAACCAGACATGGGAGAATCAAGAGACATGGGGGCCTGAGGCAAATTTAAATCACGTATTGCCTCCAGACACAAATCTCATTCCATATACCTTAGACTTTCAAAGCCCGAGAACATCGGCACCTGGGTGGCTCAGTCAGGTAAGCCCTCTGACTCTTGATTTCAGCTCAGGTCATGGTCTCAGAATCGTGGGGTCAATCCTCAGGTCGGGCTCCCTGCTCAGCAGGTGGGGAGGGGAGCTTTCTTGGGATTCTCTACCTCTGTCTCTCTCCCTCTGCTCCTCTCCCTGTCTCAAGCAAATAAAGAAGATCTTAAGAAAATGATAAAGCTAGGGAACAGCCTGCGACCTGACATCTTCTGTTGTGTATTACCGCTCACGTTGGATTAGAGAATGTAGGTTTCTCAGGGTCACGTGGTGGGTAACAACACACATGTATTTACCTACTGCTTCCTCCGTGCCAGACACTGTGCTAAGTGCATTACTGATGTATCATAGCCTTTCATCTTCCTGCTACCATTGTGATGTAGGAAATACTGACTCATTTTACAGATGAGCCCATTGAGGTTTAGATGGTTCAGATGGCGTATGGCAGGGAGATAGGAGGAAACAGAAAAACCATATAATCCTACTCATAGGAGAAGGAGGATGGGAAGGACAGGAAGCGAGGCTCTAAGTGATGTATCCTCCCACGGGAGTTTTGAGTTCTGTTGACCCAGGGATCTTGTTCGGTTGGAGACGACAGCAATAGGGTAATAGGAACAGGTGGGAGGATGAAGACGTGTCAGGAATTTCGCAGGACTGCCTGGTGAAGAGAGGGATGAATTTAAGAGCAAACATGACAGAGAGTAAGAAACATAATTAGACACAGATGCTGACCCCACAAGCTACTCCTCTGTTCCCTGTGCAAAGGGCATGTGAAGGTCAGACACGACTTAGACTAAGTTGTGGTACCAATGTGGTCTTGTCCAGAAGAGGGATACAGTTATCCAGTGGGCCTAGTCAGTGTGTGGACCCTGGAGCAGTTCGTTAGTGTGAGGGTAATTCATCGTAGCAGGTCCCGGGCCAGAGGGACCTAGGGTGTAGTCAGAACTGGTGTAGTCAGAACAATTTTCCACATTGGATGGGGTTCTGGGAAAACCTATAGTTTCAATCAGAAAAGGACATCCGAGGAGGAGTTTGGTGTTATAAACCGGGACAACATTACAGGGGGCCAAAAGACAGGGAGGTGGCACACTTGGAAGTCTATACACTCTTATACAGAGTGGCGCTCTGCATCCTCAGCCAGAGGATTGCATGATTCCCACGGATGAGGGCTGATGAGACGCTCAGTCTTGGTCCGATTTGGCTCATGTACTGGGATGGGCCCCTGAGGTAGTTACGGAGAAACGGTAACTCTGCGGAGCTAAAGAATACCAAGGGATGGAAAATGGAGCAGGGGCGAATCATTACAACCATCTCTAAACCTTAGCTTCACATAATACCCAGAATTCAAGCTGTGCTTAAAATCAGTACCAAAAAAGAAAAGGGCGGGGTGGGGTGGGGTTGCTGGTAGGGGGGTTAGGGGGAGAAATAAACATCACAGTTTTAGCTAACTCTTCCATTTATCACAAAACAATCTTCAGATAGCCAAATTTCCTTAAAAGCTGCCAAAATTCAGGCTTCCTAATGGAAAAAACCAGAAATAAAATTGCCCAGCTAGAGATTTCACCATTCTGTTTGGCAAGACACTTTCCATGGTGTTTACAGCTTGCCTCTACAGGCAGGTTTCTTTTTTGAAGTTCTTTCTCTTAAGAATACAATCTTTTCCCATATGAAGTCTTAAAATTCTTTGTCCGGGGCAGTCCCGGTGGCTCAGCGGTTTAGCGCCGCCTTCAGCCCAGGGCCTGATCCTGGAGTCCCGGGATTGAGTCCTGGGATCGAGTCCCACGTCAGGCTCCGTGCATGGAGCTTGCTTCTCCCTGTGCCTGTGTCTCTGCCTCTCTCTGTCTCTCTCATGAATAAATAAATAAAATCTTAAAAAAAATAAATAAAATAATTTGTCCACAAGTTGTCTTCTATAAGAAATATCGTGTCTTTAACTTCTCTTTTACTGACAGATGGCATACTCTACAGTGGAAGTATTCCTTTGGGGAGCGGTATAGACTGAACTGTGTGCCCCCTTCCACCAACCCAATTCATATGTTGACGCCCTAACCCCTAGAACCATGGTATTTGAAGAAGAGGTTTTTTGGAAACCTCTAGGTTTATTTTATTTGTGTTTTTATTTTTTATTTTATTTATTAAAAACATTTTTTTTTAACATGTAGGTTTAGATGAAGTCACGACGGGAGGATCCTTATGATGGGATGAGTGCCCTTTTAAGAAGAGCTAGAGAACGAGATCTCCTGCATTGAGGAAAGTCCTACGAAGACACAGTGAGAAGGCAGCCGGCCATCTGCAAGCTCTGAAGAGAGCTCTCCACAGAACCTGACCATGTTAGCCCCTCCTGTCAGACTTCTGGCCTTCAGAACCACGAGAAAATACATTTCTGTTTGGTAAGCCACCCAGCCTATGGTATTTTGTTTTGTCAGCCGGAGCTGAAACAAGGGAGTCCTAACAATGTTATTGTTATGACACTTCACTGAAGATTTTCTTTTAAAGATTTTATTTATTTAGTTGAGAGAGAGGGAGACAGTGTGCGTGAGCAGGGGGCGGGGGCAGGGGGAGAGGGAGAAGCAGACTCGACTCCCCACTGAGCAGGGAACCCCGGTTGGGGTAGGATCCCAGGACCTTGAGATCACGACGTGAGCCAAGGGCAGACCTTAGCTCGCTGAGCCACCCAGGTGCCCCAAACATTACTTAAGATTATTGTTATAAAAGACAGCAACGCCTTTTAGAGAAGTTTTGTGATTCTTGTACCTGGCGGTTGTCTTTTTCTCCTGGCATCCTTCTTCTTCCTCCCCTTGACTCCAGGCTTGACTGGGCAAGTTCAAGTTATCTGAGCAAAAAGACTTTGCTGTGTTCCGCTCTGGCTCTGGCTACTGTTACAATGTCTCATTTTGTATCCTTCCTATTCCTCCTGGAGCAGTTCCTTTTTCTTCACTCTATCTTTCTTCCAGGTAGTTCACCTTAAGGATAACCTGGAAAAAGAAACAAATGGCGTGCCATTGCCTCAGGCTCTACCCTCTGTCAATAGGTAAATCACCAAGCTAGGTTTACCATTACAGTTCAATAAAATATTTGGAAGAAGAGAATGCACGTTTCCTGTTCTTATTTTGAAAAGCTTTTGTAAACATCTTAATCTCATAAGTTTGCATTTTATATCTAACGGATTATTAATGGTCACATCATCTTGAGCCAGTTAATTAACCTCCTAGAGCCCATCATTCCGTATTCCTAGCAGGAAAAAATAACAGCAGCTGCTGCATTACTTCACAGGACTGTCAGACTCAGATGGAATAATAAAACTGGAATTTGTACAAGTGTTGGTTGTTATCTTGTTAGATGGGAAATACCTGCTTGAATTAACTTAGCCAGATTGGCCACATAGTTGACACATGGCACCAAAGTAGAGGCCTAGGGTCCATCTTCCATGCCTGTTTGCATTTGGGGATTATTTCTTGATCACTTTGTACAAAAGAAGATTGGCTTATTTTAATAGTATGAATGATGTATGTCGGGAGTAAATGAGTGTATAGTGCTCCCATAATCTCTAAGGGTACGCTAGGAACTTGGAAGTTTTAAATTTCTTTTGACAAAGTGCTTCCTTTTTTTTAAAAAAAAAAAAAAAGGAAAAAAAATAAAAAAAAAATAAAAAAAAGGTTTTTGTTTGTTTGTTTTGTTTTTAATTTCAGATAGAAAGAGTGCACAGATGTGGGAGAGAGAATCTCAAGTAGACTCGCCACGCAGGGCTTGATCTAAGGACCCTGAGGTCCTGAGCAGGGCTGAAATCAAGAGCCGGATGCTGAACTGACTGAGCCACCCAGGCGCCCCAACAAAATGGTTTCTTTTCATGTCTTACGAGTACTTTGCTTGAGAGAATGTAGGTGTATTTTGTGGAGAGAAAAGCTGGCTGTTTTTCCTTTTTTTTTTTTTTTTTATAAGCAGGAAGACTTCAAGTGGGGAAAGAAGGAAAGGGAATACTTTTCCTGCTTAAAACTCTAATTGAAGGCCTCAAGTCTACACTTTCTCCATGGGGTGTGTGTGTGTGTGTGTGTGTTGGCATGGGCACGCATGGGTGTAAGTGGGGCTAGGTAAGCAAGGTGAACACGCAGAGTGAGAGGAAGAGAAAGAGAAGAATTAACACATGTAAGGGAGACACTGGGATATTTACTCTATCTCAGATGTGAAATTAAAGGTCCCCAGAAATTTTATTTTCTTTTTCTTCTGTCCTCAAACTCCCACTGGATAAATCCTGGTTTTTTTTTTCTATGAAATGTACGTTAGCCTCAGAGTGCCGTCGTTTTGAAATAACTTGCCCTCTCATTTTAATGGAAATATATGATCCTTTTTTTTTTCATAGAAATATACATTCTTTTTCTCAAAGGCATCATTACAGTTGCCGCAAGCCTAAATGGTGGAACAAATATTTACTTGTATCAACAGAGATATATACTGAACAGAATAATGTTCTGGTGGGGGGTGGGGGAATGTCACACTGCTTTGGAAAAATGAAAAACATTAATCAAATATAAACATCTGAAATGTGGCAGTGATGGGAAACCTAAAAATTAACCGTACTTGGTGTATAATATAGCAGATGAAGAAGTGTGATTTTTCTGCTTATGTTGAGACATTAGGATACAAAAGGACGAGTTTGGTTGAGACGCCTGTGGTTTTTTTCTTCATTAGTGTGATCTTTTTTCATATTGCCAAATTTTTCTTACAATCGAATGATATGAAAATCTCATTGGCTGCCTACCTGGGTTACTTGCCCGTTTTAATCTATAGCAATCTCTAGGCCTAATTTTAACAAGAGACTTTAGGTAAGTGTGTTTAACACTGTAAACCCTCATTCCTATTCATATCTAAACATGTGCTTTGATCATATATCTATATATGTTATATCTCTTAAACATCTATGGGAAGTTTGAAGGGTGGGTAGGAGGCGTTCTTCATCTAAACTGTGTTTTTTTGAGGCGGAGAATATAAAATGGTTTGTTGTTTGTGGAAGACAATATTTAGAGTTCCTTGTACGTCAGACATTTCTTTCACTTGTGGAGATCGATTAGCTTCGTTTCCCGTCTGGTATCGGACCCTGCGAGGGATCAGAAACTTTCGTATATGTACTTTGATTAGGCAAATTATTCTCTCGTCCGAGCACGCCAAAACCTTCGTTGCTTCGGAGTCTCTAAGAAATGATGGTGGTGCGGCAATCACAGAGACAGTGAGACAGTACTCTTATTATCTGCCGTCACTTCTTCAGCTCCAGTTCAGGAGAGAGTGTGAAAAGAGAGGTTGAAAAAAAAAATGTAAAAAACCCTACTGTAATAGAGAAACAAAACCAGCGTCTTTGCATGTAAGTACACCTCTGAGGTTTACACATCAACCTTATCATCAGTCCAGGAGGGAGGGAGGGAGAAAAAGATACATCCTCCATTACTTTCAAGGGCATTTGGTTCATGGGACACTTTTGCGTTGTTCCTGAGAGTGGGAGAAAAAAACAGACGGAGAGACTCAAGTTTCTGGATAAAGCGTATCATAACAGAAAGACGTTTGATAAATGCATACTTAATCAGGGCCAGGCTGTGATTTTTCTTCATGCACACCTTCATGTTTGACTTTTCAAAGAACTTTAGACAAAAGTAACCCTGGGTAATAATGAACAGTTAAGAAGCCGGACGTGCAGAGTGCTCTACAAACAGCTTCACGGTGGACGGATTCCTACAGCGGTTTTCCAAGGTGACATACGTTCATCCCCCTGAAGCAACTGCCCCGAGAAGGGGGGGGGGGGCTCCTCTGCCTTAGCCGCGTGGGCAGACGGGACTGGCAGGTGGAGTTAGGAAGCACCGGTTCTGCCCTGGGTCCTACAGCTTGAGCAGCTGAGCGATGCTTGGCCTCTGGAAACTTCAGCAGGTTCACTGGAAACACCGAGACAGGAAGTATCGGGTCCTACAGTTCCGGGCATTACCTGAACCCACAAACGGGGTTCTCCGCCGACAATCCATGGGATGCGCAGGGCAGCCACAAGCCCCAGCTCCACGCAGCTGCATCCCTGCCGTAGCACTGGGGTCACACAAAAACGGGAGTGTGTGAGCGTGCGTCCGGGGGGCCCTAAAATTCCGCACCTGGAGGGCTGTGCCGGGCCAAGCCTCGGACCCAGACTTGGCACAATGGCGCCCTGGGGCTCTTCGCTCACCCACGCCGCGGAGTTGTTAGTCGCCCTCCCTCGGCACGGGAGCGCTTGCTTCCGGTCGTCCCCCGAGACCCGGCCGACCCTCGCCCGGCCTGGCCTCGCCCGGCGCACAGGAGCATCCCCGCGGCCACTGCCACTCGGCGCTCGGCCTCACGCAGCGCTCGCGCGGAGGCGGGGAGGGGGCGTGGCTTGGCTTTTCTAGGCCCCGCCAGCCAATGAGCGTGCCGCGCCCCTTCCGGTCGGCGAGCCGGCCAATCCGCGCTGGGCGCTGTCATCTTCGGCTCCGCTCGGCTCTTTTCGCTGCTGCGGGAGCCTGGGGGCCGCGGCCGCTCGGGAGACGCTTTCCTTTTTCATTTTTTTTCCATGTGTTCACTTCCGGGTCCGGCGCCGATCCGGATGCCCGAGGCAGAAGGATGTTTGACCTCCGGATAAGCGAGGCGCCGCTGTGCATTCATTCCCGGCCGCATCGGTGGCGGCAGCAGCGACCCGGGCGGCGACTCTCCGGCCAGAGGCGGCGGTAGGAGGCCCCGGCAGGCGTGCGGGGAGCGCGTCGGCGCCGAGCTGCGTCCCCTCCCTCGCTCGCTGCTTCCCCCCTGCCTCGCTCGCCCGCCCGCTCCCTCCCTGCGTGGCTCGCTTTCCTCCTCCGGTCGCCGGCGGCTGTGATGTGCCGCCGCCGCCGCCGCTGACGGACGGAGCAGGGGCGCCGCCCGCGCCCGGGACCGACCCCGCAGCTCGCGGCCGCGCCTCCGAGGTAAAGCCCCCCTCCCGCGGTGGCGCGCGGCCGGCGGCCCCGGCCCGGCGGCAGCGTCGGCGCGGCGGCGGCTCGGTCCTTCCCGGGCGGGGCTGGGTGGGCCGGGGTCGCGGGCCGGGGCGGGCCGGGGGCGGCGGGGGCGGCGCCGCAGGGGGGCCGCGGCGGGGAGGGGCGGGGCGGGCGGGCGGGCGCGCGCCGGGCCGGGCCGGGCCGGGGCGGGCGGGCGGGAGGGGCAGCGGCCGCGGGGCGCGGGGGCGCGGAGGGCCGGGCGGCCGGGGAGGGGGCCGCGGGCGGCGGGCCGGGCGGGCGCCGAAGTTGCGGAGCGGCGCTGCGCGAGCGGGCGGCGGGGCGGCGGGGCGGCGGGGCGGCGGGCGAGCCGGGGGGAGGCGGCGGCTGCGGCGGGGAGGGGTGCTGAGGGCGGGCGGGCGCGACCGCGTCCAGACAATTAGCCCCGGGAGGGAGGGAGGGGGGTTGGGGCCGGAGGGCGGCGCGGAGGAGGGTCGGGGCCGGCGCGCCCGGGGGGCCCGGCTTCCCGCTGGGCTGCGTGTGGGGTGGGGGGCAGGGCAGTGGCCTTAGCGCCAAACTTGAGCGCGGCGCGAGTCGGGTGAGGGGGTCCGCCAGCCTCCGCTGCCTGCCGGGAAGGTGCCGGCGTGTTGTTTATGGCACAGGCAGGGGCCGTGACACGCCGGGGCGTCGGTACTCCGGGAGCGCGGCTCCTACCTCTCTTTCCGGGGGGCGGTGATGGAGATGTGCGCGTGTGCTCCGGGGCGTGGGTAGTCGGGCCTGTAGTGGGATCATTCCAGGCCTCCGGGGCGGGGGGAGGCGGACGGAGACCGAGAGTCCGCGTGGGAGACGGCTACTGTTGCTACACCGTGCGAATTCGTTGTGACTCGGCGGTAACGAGTGTGGAGGCCGGCCGGCCAGCCAGTGACCCCCTTTTAACCTTTCGCTTTAGCACGTCGACTCTAGTTGGAAAATTAAAATCCTACGGATTTCGAAGAGGTCGAGAAAAGAAGTTGACATTCGTTCCTTGAGCAGCTCCCAGTGACATGACATTTGCTGACAGTAAACGATGCTGAAGTACATCGAACTTGGAACGCTTTTTGAAATTAGAAGTCTTTAGTTTTCCAGTCCGTGCATCCATACTTTGGGGAATACATGCTTTCCCTGCAGGGAAAAGTGGAAGAAAAATAAGCGCAGGTTATAAGGATGCGTTAGGGCTCGAAAGATGTAAGGCCGGTTTTAGAGAACATTTCCCACCGAAAATCAGATGTAGTTCGGGACATTGTTCTTACCTTTCTTGGGGGTGGGGTGGGGAGTTCTGGGTAGCGTCATCTCGTGACTATTTCCAGACTTGGCTTCAGCTGTGTTTTGAGCTCAGATAAAGTACATTTTGTCTAGATTAGCCTTCCTAGTTGCCCATCAGGTGGGAATTGTATTGATAGGCACTGAAAGAAACCTACCATCAGACACACTGTGTGGCTTTGGCATGGCTGCTCTGGAATGTACAGACACCGCGGCTTCCAGGGGAGCTTGCATTTCTGGATATGCATCAGGTATTCGTAGTTCTTGTTAGGATGGGGGACGGAAAGGTTCATTTTAATGTTGACAGGTCTGAGACTTTGTGGGCGGGACTTAGAAAATGATACTCTTCAGTGCTGCTTTAGTGTGCTCAGTGATGTCTCCCGCCAGGCCACTCATCAGCTCATCAAGAATCAATACATTATGTCATTATTGATAGTTTCGTTGTTAGGTTCGCAGAGCATTGCCTGTTAACAAAATCTCCACGACGGTATTCATTTATTCCTTCAACTAAAAAGACAGGAATTCTAGTCTAGGTGTAGTGTAGTAGCTTTAGCATGTGCAAGGGATGTTTACTCTGTTGTGAGGACGGAAGAGTGGTTAAAATATGAAGATGAATCAGACCCAGCCGTCACCTTAAATGGAGAAGCAGACATGCACTGAAATAGTTGCAGCACAAGACACCTGTGGGATTTATTACAGGTGCATGGAAGCCCGGTGTGTGTGTTTGTATGCGTGTGTGTGTGTGTGTGTGTGTGTGTGTGTGTGTGTGAGAGGGGGGAGGGATAGAGACAGAGAGATCTTTTTTGACTGGGGAATTCTGAATTACTTTGGAGTTGGCAACACTCCATTTGGGCATTAAAATATTATAGTGTGCCTAATGGGATTTGGCGTGTGTGTGTGTGTGTGTGTGTGTGTGTATGTGTATGTACGTGTGTAGGGAGTTAGCGTTCTAGGCAAAGTAAACAGCTGGAGCACAGGCATGTTGGTTGGGTCTTACCGGGGCGTGTTAGCTGGATATGAGGCTGTGCCAGGAGGTCTTTGTGAGAGAGGAAGCTGAGAAAATAGGTGGAGATCAGGCCGTGGAAGTCCAGAATGCCTTGTATTTAAACATGAGTCATTTTGAGGTATAAAGTTCCAAATGTCCAGATGTTATGCTTCTAGGAAGTAGGTAGGCAAGTAAGGATAGTAGGTTCAAGGAAACAAAGTATAACCGAATGATCCACCTGTTATCATTTATGCTAATGGAGGAATGTGGAGAAGTTCCTAATCAGCAACAATCCATACCTGGCTTTGTCCTATTTCCGTACTTGAATTTGAATATGGATGTGTGTCCGGTAATCTGGTCATTGGTTGTATATGAAATGAATCCGGGTTGTAAAGATGATCCTCCAGAAGAAATGAGAAGCTCTCTATTTCTCTGTAATCCCCTCCATACCGGCAGTAGGGTAGTTTTCTGGTGTAGTTGATTGATTCAGAGTTTCTCCGAAGGGAACAAGTGGTGGTTCAAGTGTCAGAGGGTTTCCCCAAAGGATATATTTTAAAAATTTATTCACGAGCGACACAGAGAGAGAGGCGGAGACACAGGCGGAGGGAGAAGCAGGCTCCATGCAGGGATCCCGATGTGGGACTGGATCCCTGGTCTCCAGGATCTAAGCCTCTGAGCCACCCAGGGATCCCGGCAAAAGATACTTCAAACTAAATAAAGGGAATGCTGAAATACTAAACAACAAAACAAAACAAAACACGGGTCATTGGATAATTATATTATTGTTAATGTGAGATTCACTACGGATAAAGTGAAATGTAAGGAATCTACCTACAGGGAGGGGAGAATTGACCATCACAGTGGGATCATAAAATGGGAAATGTCCACAGTTCTGGATAATACGTGTAAGGTCTTTAGTTATCTTAAATGTTAAATGATCCTAAAATCATTTAATCCTGAACTTTATCGCTACCAAAGAAGTACTCCGAGAAATACCGCCCTCACGGTAACAGTGGTTATGTCCGTGTGGACTCACATTACAAGGAAGATTGCGTGATGGATTTTGCCAACTGTTCCCCTGTAGGTGTTCAAAAGGGATTTCTGTAACTGATTTTGTATTATGGTGAACCTTCTAATGACAGCACTAATACCCGTTAAAATTTATTAAGTGCCTACTTTCTTGTTGTTTTTTAAGAGGTTTTATTTATTCATGAGAGAACAGAGAGAGAGGCCGAATCATAGGCACAAGGAGAAGCTGGCTCTGTGTGGGGAGCCCAGTGCGGGACTTGATCCCAAGGCCTTGGGATCAGGCCTTGAGGGAAAGGCAGACATTCAAGTACTGAGCCACCCAGGCGTCCCGTAGCGGCGTATATTTTTAAATCTTTTTTTTTTTTTTTTTTTTGCCCCCGACTTCAGAGTTTAAGACTCTGAAGTTATCTGTTTTTTTTTTTTTTTTTTTTCCCTGATCTTCCATTCTCTTCCTCTTTCGCGGTTTCCCGAGGTTGGCACTTTGTGATATTGATTCGCATTGTTAGTATGTGTTTGGGCGTTGGTTCTTCAAGATGGAACTGTTTTGGAAATGACCATTTGGTGGATATCTGTAGCTCTTTAATTGTAGAGATTCCATAGGAACGACAGTATGGTTCTAAGTGACTAAAGACACCTCAGCGTATCCTTTCGTGTTGATCAACAGGTCAGAACCGTGTTTGGGTTTCACGTTGTGTAGAAATCAAGTGTGTATTATCCATGAATGTGAAGTGACTTTGGAGAGGTATTGCATTACTCAGAAAATACGAAGTGAGAGAGGTATGAAGACAGATAAGGTCTACACACACATTAGAGGCTGCTAATAGACACTTTTTTCTTTTCTCGCTGCCTTCTTAAAGCTGGGGTTTAGAAATCATAAGTGTATCCTAAATTGTAGGTTTTCCTACTATTATTGAGGTGTATGGTGATCTGTTCTTAAACTATAGTAGGTGCTTGGTTACATTATACTCTGTCCTGCTGCTCCCTGCCCTTCATCTTTGTAATGAGAAAGGATTCTTACTGATCTTGAAGTGTTTATGTATTTGGTAGGGAAGACAGCCCCTTTGGACATTTTCCTGACTAATAATAGATCATACAGTTATAATTTAATTTGACGCAAGTCTATAGTTGAGTTAGATCCGCATATGCCTAAATCTACATCCACATATTTTATAGCTTTCAGTGCAATTTAGTAAAATCTTATGATACTCTTTTTCCTAGGATACCTATGAGTTGTTGGAGGGTTGATCGGTGGGTAGAATAAAGAGTGACTCTTGAGAACAAAGTACCTTAGGTGATTCTGTTTAACTCACCTGTTCAACCCACTGAAAAGATTGATACTCTTCCTTCATTTGCTGGTTTATGCGCATGCTTTATTAAATTGTAGTAGACCACTCTCTAGTTTGTGTTTGAATTTTTATTCCCTTTTGTTATAGTATGCTTACAAAAGTTATTTGTGTTTGCCCCCAACAAGTTGTTGGTGGCACTTGTACTTGGTGTTGTAATTACACAGTTTGACGAAACGTTCAGTGTACTATGGATGCAAAAAGTTATTTGTCTAAGAACCTCGGGCTCTTTTGAAAACAGGTGAGTCCATCCAGTAAATTATAGTTAAAATTTAAGTGTGGGTGAGGTAATTTGAAATAATGAGGGGAACCCTCATTGAATCCAAAATATCAAAAAACATTCTGCAGTATGATGCTTTTCAGGTTTACGGATGTCTTTCCCTGTTTAACTGAAATGAAAAGTCATAGGCGATGTACGATAGGTGTGGTTTTTGCAAGAAGGACAGATTTGTGATCTGTAGACCCATTCGTTAATAAAAGGACTTGGTCTTGCATTAAAAGATTGTTTTGGGATTGTACATTTTTTTATGTTTCAGTTGCAATAAAATGTTTAAGATATGTAGATTTGTTATATGTTCTTTTTGAGTTTTCTTCTTTTAAGAGTTTTAAAATTTATTTGAAACAGAGGGAGAAGGAGGGAGCAGGGGGAGAGGTGGAGGGAGAGGGGGAAAGAGAATCTCAAGTGGACTCAATGCTGAGTGCAGAGCCGGGTGTGGGGCTGGATCTCACAACTGAGATCATGACCTGAGCTGAATCCCAGAGCCAGAGGCTTACCTGACTGAGCCCACCCTGGTGCCCCAATGATTCCCCTTTTAAACCGCCTTGGGAACTCTTGGTTAATTATATATTAAAAGAGAGTATCTGCTTCTAAAATACCACCTATTTTATATTCTGTCTTAGGGATTGATTTACTAGTGTCTTCTTATAAAAAGGAAATAAATCCTGGTATTCCTGACTGTATTCATTGCTACCTTAGGGTGAATTGTTCCACTATCTTGTCGGATGAGTAACCTCTGGTTCTCACAAATTTTCCTGTATGGCCCCTGATATGATTTTGCATTTGACCTTTCAGTTTTTACATAGAGGGGAACCTTCTTAGACTGCCAGCATCTCCTCAACCTGAGTAGGGGCTGCTGGAGTGCATTGGCAGAGGAAATTGTCCCTTGGAGGAGGAAATGCCATACTCTTGATGTGTACCAGGAGCATTTGGGCTTGGTGCAAGGCATGCTGGTCCAACAGCTTAGAGGAGCTGCCCTAATGTCTTGCCTAGCTCAGCTAGAGCAAAAAGGAAAACTTTCAGGACTTTTAGTTCTAGGAAAGGAGGTCCAGGTTGGCGAAGGAAAGCTAGGTAGGGTGTACTATTTATCTAGGTGTCACTGTATTTTAATGCCTGAAATGGCAGTAGTTTCTGGTATGGAACAGTGAACTATTTACGTAGGACTAGTTTTTCAGAGCTTTGCTCTGCCTTTCTGCGATTTTTTTTTTTTTTTTTTTTTTGGCTGTGCTCTCCTCTTTGTGTTGGATTCATCCTCAGACTGGTAGCAGGATCACATCTAGACATGCATTGGCCAGGAAATGTTTTGCACAAGCTTACCAGCATACTTTTCCTCTCATGTTTTATTGACCAGAATTAGGTCATGTGTACTTCCTAACCAGTCATGACAAGGGGAATAGGGTTATCATGGTTGATTTCTGTTAATCAGGATATGTCCCCTGCAGTTGGGGAGGGGGTCACGTTTTCCCCAGTCACATTGTGGAGGGTGGATATGTTAAAAAATTGTGGGATGGAAGAATTTGGGGGAAATGGATGTTATTAGAAAGGCAATCAATAGTGACCACTACATCTACTTGTTTTGAGAATGAAAATAAATAATGCATATAAATGCACTTTGAACTTTAAAGGTTTGTACAGACGTAGCAGATGAAAGATTAGAAAGCTGTCTCTATATTGCTATCTCTTAAAAATGCTCAGGTGTGAATCTTTTTGGATCTGAAACACTGTTAGTTTTCATATTGAGTGAGTTTGGGTCATAAAATCAGTTATCCAAGTTGTGCGATTCTATCTTTTTTCCCATGAAACTCATAAAGGTATTGTAACTTTAAAGTAAAAATTTGTACCTGTGAACTTGATGTAATTTTTTTCTGAGCTGCTGCCCTCCCTCCTTTCCAAAAATTACCCACGCCTTTGCTGTCATCAGACTTCTTTCTTCTTTACCCTTAGAGGACAGTGAGCGAGTTTAGGAAATGGGAATTTGTCGGTCAGAGGGAGTTTATTTTGAACCACGGAATCCTAGTGAGATAGGAGGAAAGGAGAGTTTTTACTTATTTTGAGAGAAGCAAAAAAATTGGTGGAGGAATGGGCAGACAGGGGAGAATCATAGAATTTTGGAATTGAAATGAAATGAATCATGGGAAGGTTGAGTGAAAGGCTCATGTCACACACCTGGTGGGTAGACTCTCCTCTTCGAATTGCTAGTCTGATGCTCTTTCTGACCCAAAGAGGTGGGAGGCCATGAAGAGATTTGTCTGCTTTGCAGTTTTGCTTAGGATCCTGAGCTAATTTCTATAAAATAGTCAGCCAACTGTCATTAGTACAGATATATATTTCCAGGCTCTGGAAGATTTTAGCTAGAGTTTTTGTTTTAAGTTAAGCAAACAAATGGACAGATTTTTTTAATCTTCCCTCAAGCACAGCAACACACACACACACACACACACACACACACACAGACAAGTAACCTCCAACGTGGCCTGCTGAAATGAAAATGCCGAAGCAGAATAAGTGCTTGGAACAGTTTATGTATGTTTCAGTTCAAGGAAGTTGTTACCTTAAAGATTTCTCTGACTGTACTATATGTAAAGAATGCGTGTGTGTGCGTGTACACACATATCTCAATATATATGTATAATACACACAGGATTTTAGCTGTTTTAATTCTTTCAATTGTAATTGTTGTAGTTCAGCGTATACAGAATGAATTCATCTGTCTTCTGCAAGGATGTTTTGTTAATGATAGTTTTTTATAAATGGTAAGATTCGGGATGATTTTTGTTTTTACACTTTTTATGCTTCTCTATTATTTTTACTGTCAGGAAACATAGTAATTTTTTTTTTTAAAGCAGGAGGAAAAAAACAACCCTAGGCGAGGGTGTTTTCTGCCAATTTCGATTTGAACATACAATTCTTTTGTTTCTTAAGGCATACCTTTATGCCTGGAATGCAGTGCTACTTTGTAATTGTGTTTACTTTTAGAATTGCACTTATGAAAATTATTTACCTTGAAATTTTAAGTTAATATTAGCCATATGGTACCTTTTGATACAAGTGTTCTGTATAAAAGTAGTAGACTTCTGAATGTTTTGTAGTTACTAATTGTGTTACCTGTTTTTAAAACTTGTTTGGTTTTGACTTCAGGTGGCATACTTGGCAGTGTATTAGGGGACGCTGTATTAGAGTCAAAGTTGTAGTCAGAGTTTCCTTTAGTAAAAAGGGAAGGAAAAATTTTTTTTCCCTTACATCCAGTCTGTGTCATGTCTATTTTCTTTTTTTGTGAAATACTTATTTTATATTCTAGCAATGAATACTTTGAAATGGCGGGCAAATATAGTAGGTAGTGTGAAAGGTAGGGAAGAGAGAATATTCCTGATATTCCTCGTTTTATGATGTGCAAATATATGGCTACAAGGCTTTGTTTTTTTTTTTAAGATTTTATTTATTTATTTGTGAGAGATAGAAAGAGAGAGAGGCAGAGACAGGGACAGAGGGAGAAGCAGGCTCCATGCAGGGAGCCCGATATGGGACTTGATCCCAGGTCTCCAGGATCATGCCCTGTGCTAATGGCGGCACTAAACCGCTGAGCCACCTGGGCTGCCCTACAAGGCTTTTTAATGAAATCCTTATTTGAATTGCAGACATAACCCAATATTGTTTTGGAGGTGAAACTAGTAGATGTCAGTTGTTGGTAACATTTAAAAAATTGGTATTTGTAGATGCATATTTTTATAAGACATTATTTTATATTCTTTTGTTCTAGAGACCTCAAAACGATGAGTCAAAAAAAGTGTACGTCTTAAAGATGTGGTCTTAGAATGTCAATTTTTATTTAAAAATATAGTAGATGTTTTACTGAGTCTTTTTCTGTCATATGAATGTCCAGACATATTATAGGTCATATTCCTTTATTTATTTAATTAATTAATTTACTTAAGATTCTATGTATTTATTCATGACAGACAGAGAGAGAGGCAGAGACACAGGCAGAGGGAGAAGAGGGTCCATGCAGGGAGCCAGTGCGAGACTCGATCCCGGGTCTCCAGGATCACACCCTGGGTTGAAGGCGGCGCTAAACCTTCGAGCCACCTGGGATGCCCCTTTGAGTACTTTCTGATGATGTGTTAAAAGTTGGTAACTGAGGGCAGCCCTGGTGGCTCAGCGGTTTAGCACCACCTTCAGCCCAGGGTGTGATCCTGGAGACCTGGGATCGAGACCCGGGATCGAGTCCCAGGTCGGGCTCCCTGCAAGGAGCCTGCTTGTCCCTCTGCCTCTCTCTTTCTCTGTCTCTCATGAATAAATAAAATAAAATCTTAAAAAGAAAAAAAAGTTGGTAACTGAGTGTATATTATATATGCTTGTTGTGTGTTCTGCTGTTTATCCACATTCTAGTTACCAACCACTGATGAAGTTGCTTTTGAAGATGGCTCGAAAAATAAAATTGTGAGAATTGGGAATGAGAATGTGAGAAAAGTCAAAATGTATTTTACTATATGCACTTGTTTAAAATCTTCCAATTCAAAATTAGTAAATTTTTTTCTGTGGTAGAGTAAATGAGGACAGAAAGGGATAATTTTAAAGATAATCCTCACAGTACTTGGTGCAGGGCTGGAAGTGCTACCACTGACTAAAAATAAGAGAAAAGTGTTTGTGGAGAAGGCAGTAGGTACCAGTGGTTCTTAGCCCTGACTTCACATTAACATTTTCTGGGGACCTTAACAAACATGATGGATACTGGGACTCTACCCCTTGCTAATTGATATATGAATCTGGGGATGAGGCTGGGGCATTGATATAATTTAGGGTTTTCGACTGGTGATTCCAGTGTGTGGCAGGGTTGAAAATGATTGCTTCTTCTCTTTCTACACATCTCTTAGCTTTTAACTTTCAAGTTCTCTTTATTAATTGGGATAGGAGTGTAAAAGTGAGACAAGAAATGCGCAGGAAGCATTTGCAAGAAGACCGGTTTAATGAAGTGACTTCTCTTTATAGTTTCGTACCCAGAATCCTTAGTTAATGCCACTATATTCATTGCTTATTAGCAGTTTTTGCTACGTATAGCACCAAAATGAGAGGATTTTTGAGGTTTGGAATATTCGTTAAAGGCACATTTATCAAGAATAAATTAAGCATCATCTCAGATGCCTCTGAAAACCTTAAGAAGCCTAAGTGATAAAAAGAGTTGTATCTTTCAAGTTACATAAACTGTAAGAGTGCAAGAATTGTTGCTATTCAAAAATTTATTAGTCTTCAATGTATTGTACTTATCATATTTATAATATCATTGAGTTGTATTTTTCCTAGAACATAAGTTCCTAGAACTTGTACTAAATTTCATCGTTTAGTGTAAGTGTGATTGTACTGCTTTACTCTCTTATACCTTTGTTGATGAGGAATATGTTTTCCCCCAAGTGAATAGTTTACTTCACTTATGGTCATTGTGCGTATGGCACATTGTATGTATCGTGTGTAGTCAGTAATTGTATACATATAAATGCACTATGACAATAGGGTTTTGTGGTTATTGTAGCTGGTCATTTATGACAAACCAAGGCCCTTTTTGCGTCACATTTGGTGTAGCTTCGTAGGTCACAGACACCATTACCCGTTACAGCCTTCTATGATATGAGGAGAACAAGCCGTTTTAGAATGCGTTCAGTATGTTCAATTCCACTCAAAAAATGTTTACATGGTGACAAAATCGGGTTTGGCACTTCCTTTGTAAATTTCAAGGATTAGACTTTTATAATCTGCCCTGGCGGGACAATTTGGGGTAAAGAAATTTAAGAGTGGGTAGAATGTAGATGACATGTTCTGTGTGAACTTGGAGAAGACTTGTAGAATTATTTTGTGTTCACTGCAAATGCCCCAAGAAAATCAGCACATGATAATGATTTTTTTTTTTTTTTTTAAGGAGGAGGAAAAAGATAGAACCTTGATAATGAGGCTTCCAGTAACACTTTGCACACACAGTCATTGAATACTAGGTACTATTCTATAGGACTGTAATTCCTTATCAGCAATTCTAACATCCAGAATGCTCTGAAAACCAAAAATATTTTCTTGTATGTTTGGCGCAGATTGTTTTTGTTTTTGTTTTTCATAAAACTTGTCCTGAACTGTTGTGTATTTCATGGATTTGTAGGTTTCAGTGCAGAAAATAGTAAACGTTTGATTATAATGTACGGTTCCAGACTTCTGTGTGTCATCCCAGCCTTTTTATACATACGATATGTGTTGCGTACACACTGTAACACCTGTCAAAAATCCTCTACAGTTCAGGATTCCAAAACATATTTGACTGCAAGAACTTTGGAAAAGGGCCTGTGGAACTGCATTGATTTGTTCTACTTGTGTCTTCATAGAAACTACTCACATCTTATGCCTCTGAAATGGAGTTTCAGGAAGATGCTAGTAAATTTCTTGAGCTTGTTTTCTCTTGTAAATACATACATACCAGGAGGCAGTTTATTTTAATGTGTGTTTGTTTAACAGTTGTTGAAAGCTGTTCTGTTTTTTTGGCATTATTAACCCTGGTCCTGTGGGCCCCAGTGTGGTCCCAGGAGCATTGTGTAATTAGGATGCTTGGGATGGAAAATGTTTCGGGTAACTGGTGTAGGTGAGTATTCATCACACACTCTGTTTAGTCCTTGGGTTATATAATTTTACCTCTGCACATGGGAACTTCATCCCAAAGCACCTGCAGGCAGTCCTCTTTTTACATATCTTGGCTTCCTTTTTCATAACAGAAAGAAGCAAGGGTGTGGTTGTATGTCTCTGTTTTAGTTTCCTTAATCTTGCTTAATTTGTTTTTAAGACTTCACTGCAAAAAAATCTATATACCTAACTGACTCCCCCTCCCCCCCGCCCATCTTTTCTGGTTGTTTTTCTTCTCTCCTTTTATTACACCCCCCCCCCCCAAAAAAAAAGAAAACCCTTTAAAATACTATTTCTAAACAAGGGAAGTTCATGATTTGGTATTCTGAGTCAGAAAAAAATGCCCTGCTGGTGGAAAAGGTGACAGATTAATCTGCATAGTCTGTTATTTCCCTGAAGAGGGCCTTACTATAGAGGAGTGATTATTGATTGTACTGCTTGGTGGTGTTCTGTGTACGTGGTCTTTGCTTCCTTTTCCTCCCTAAACACTGAGGGGTCATGAGGTGGTGAGCACTGTGGTGCATATTTTTCAGTTGCGTTTTTAGATTTTACTTATTTATTTGACAGAGCACAAGCAAGGGAGCAGCGGGCAGAGGGAGAGGGAGAAGCAGGCTCCTCGCAGAGCAGGGAGCTCAGACTCGATCCCAGGAGCCTTGGGATCATGACCTGAGCCAAAGGCAGACGGTTAACCGGTTGAGACACCAGGCACCCTTGGGTGTATTTTTTAATTTACCAAGATAGTAGGCATTTCACAATGTAGATACTAATGGTAGATTTAGAGCTTACATAGTTAGGGTATGTGCACTTGCTGTGTGCTCTGAAAGTAGTGTAGTTCTCTTGTATATATCGTATTTTATATTATTGTTTCAGCTGTGTGATGTCAGAGATTGTGATTGTCTCGTGTGCCATTTCATTTCCTGTGTTTGGCACATGATAGGCCTCTCCTGATTACTTGTGTGTTGGATGAATGGATTAATCATTTCATCTTTTTTATTAGGGAGAATTAACATGGAAGAACCTTGATTAAGTGCCTCCTGAGGCGCTGTGCTCACTCCAAACCAATTTAGTGTGTATCATCACAGTTGTATGAGATATCTCAAACAAACAAATTGGTCCTACTTTATTTATTTATTTTTTAAATTTTATTTATTTATTCATAGACACACACACAGAGAGAGAGAGAGAGAGAGAGAGAGAGAGAGAGGCAGAGACACAGGCAGAGGGAGAAGCAGGCTTCATGCAGGGAGCCCGATGTGGGACTCGATCCCAGGTCCCCAGGATCACACCCCAGGCTGCAGGCAGCGCCAAATGGCGGCGCCACCGGGGCTGTCCCAATTCGTCCTACTTTAAATAATGTCATAAACACAAGCATCTGACTTAGTTACTCAGGGTTAAAAGTAGAGAGATACTTTATAGAAAGGTTTTCTTTTTTTAAATGGCAGGAGTTGAAATTAAATGCTTTTATGGGTGAGCCAGAAAATTTATAGGAAGTATTCAGTTTTTTTGTCATTTCAATTATGAGTTTGTTGTAAGTTTTTTTTTTTTTTGTATTAGATACAATTTTTTTCTTTTTCCTGTTTTTAAATTTTCGCACACTAAAATTTGCTCCCCTTACTATCGGTGCATGGAACAATTCCATTAGCTCCAAAAATGTCCCTCCAGCTGCCTCTTGGTACTCATCCCCTTCTTCCACTCCAGCCTTTAGCAATCCCCGATCTGTTGTTCTCAGTTTCTGTAATTTTTCCTTTTTCAGAATAGCAGATAGGTTGAACCCCGTGGTATGTAGCCTTTTAGAATCTAGCTTCTTCCCTGTTGTGTAGGGTGTTTGAGATTCATCCCTGCTGAAGGATGTGTTGGTTGTTTCTTTTTGATACTGAGCGGTGTTCCATTATTTGGATGTACCTCAGCATGTTTATCCATTCACCACTTGAAGCATTTGTTTCCAGTTTTTGGCAATCAGGAATAAAGCTACCCCAAACGTTTGTGTGCAGTTGTTTTTTCTTTCTGGTGAATTTAAGGTTTCATTTCAGTTGTTAAGTTCCTAGGATTGGAATTGTTGGGTCATATGGTAAATGTTTAAGTAATTTTTTTTTAAAAGATTTTCTTTCTTTATTCATGAGAGAGACACAGAGAGAGAGAGAGAGAGAGAGTCACAGACACAGGCAGAGGGAGAAGCAGGCTCCATGCAGGGAGCCGGATGTGGTACTCGATTCTGGGTCTCCAGGATCACACCCTGGGCTTAAGGCGGCACTAAACCGCTGAGCCACTGGGGCTGCCTGGTAAATGTTTAATTTTATGAGAAAGTGCCAATCTTTTCCTAAGCAGCTGTATGCCATTTTTCATTCCCCCCAGCAATGTAGAAGAGTTCTGCTAATAAGCAATTCCTGGAAAAAAAAAAAAAAAAAAAAGAAAAAGAAAAGCAATTCCTGATATTTAAGTTTGCTGTATTGAATTACTTTTAATAACTAGTTTGTCAATTTGGTTGCACACCAAAAAACATGACAGTAATATGAATTCTGAACATAATATTTTCATTGTTGTAGAGACCTGTCAGATAGAGTGTGATTCAGGAGAGCCTCAGTTTTTAGGGAATGCAGTGTTCGTTATGTTTTGGAGCTCTTTCTTGCTCAGATGAGTAAGATCTGTTGGAAAAACTAGGCCTTGGGTGCTTGGGTGTTGAGTTGCTTAAGCTTCTGACTCTTGATTTTGGCTCAGGTCATGATCACAGGGCTGTGAGATCGAGCCCCATCTCAGTTGGGTTCCGCACTCAGTTTGGAATCTGTTTAAGACTCTCCCTCTCCCTCTGCGCCCTCCTCAAATAAGTCTTAACAAAAAAAAAGAAAAAAGAAAGAAAGAAAGAAAAGCTTTAACCCTGGTGCTTATATTGGGAAGTAAAGTGTCTTTCAGTTTTGTTTTTCTGTCTTCAGGCTAGAGCACTTACATTGGAGAAGGATTCTCTTTGATCTGGGCAGGAAGAAATCCTTAGTCTGGAGAAGTGGTAGTTTAATCTTTTCTATCACTTGTTGCATCTTTTTTTTTTTTTTAATTTTTATTTACTTATGATAGTCACAGAGAGAGAGAGAGGCAGAGACACAGGCAGAGGGAGAAGCAGGCTCCATGCACCGGGAGCCCGATGTGGGATTCGATCCTGGGTCTCCAGGATCGCGCCCTGGGCCAAAGGCAGGCGCCAAACCGCTGTGCCACCCAGGGATCCCACTTGTTGCATCTTTCATGCTAGATTTTTATAGATTTCAACTTGGTTATTGATGATTATGTCATTTACAATATTAATAAGTTCTTTCTGTGATGAAAATGGACAATATTAGCTTCCTAAATAAAATTCTCAAATGTGATACTCTTGAACGAACCTTTAATTATGTGACCTTTGCCTACACTAGATGGTTATTTGTAAACATATATTTTTACAAATTAGAAAGTTAGCACTATAGTGAGGAAGAAAAAATAGAAGTTCATTATGAGCACTATGTATGAAGCAGCTACTGACTTTTCTGAAGTCCTTTCTCATTTATCTGGCATTATCAGTCAATGATCTGTTAGATAAATTTGAAGACTGAATTTATCCTACAATATCTTACTTTACTATTTTTTAAAATGTTCTACTTTTTATTCTTCTCAGTATTTTTTAAGCATATTCAGATCTTGCTGAGTCAGTGTTCCCCTTCAGCACAACATTTATAAAGTGTGCTGTGCTGCATAGACTATCTGAATTTATCCAGGTGTATAAGATTGTCTTCTTTGTTCTCTGTCATATTTTTACTTGTCACTTCTATTGTTCCCTCTGTGTTTGATTTCCTAATAAGCTTAATAAATTATTTGAGATTAAAGTAAAAGATAGTTTAGGAGCTCTTTTTGTTTAATGAGCAGAATATGCCTTTTGTGACCTCTTTTATTTTTTATTTTTTTATTTTTTAATTTTTTTTGATTTGAGATTTACTTTTTTTTTTATTGATTTTAACTTTTTTTTATTGGAGTTCAATTTGCCAACATATAGCATAACACCCAGTGCTCATCCCGTCAGGTGCCCCCCTCCCTCAGTGACCATCACCCAGTGTGACCTCTTTTAGTACATTTTTTCCTTCCTGTTCATAGCTGTGTTTTGTAGAGTAGAAGCTACAGTATAAATGACCTTTGATTCATGAGGTATTATTCTACTTGTAATATCTCTTAGATCTATAAATTGCCTGCTTGTCCATACCTTTTTCTTTCCTTCTTTCCTTGAGAAAGACATGATCTGGGCAGCCCGAGGGGCTCATGGGTTTAGTGCCGCCTTTGGCCCAGGGCGTGATCCTGGAGACCTGGGATCGAGTCACAGGTCATGCTCCCTGCATGGAGCCTGCTTCTCCCTCTGCCTGTGTCTCTGCCTTTCTCTCTCTCTCTCTCTCTCTCTCTGTGTGTGTGTTCTCTCACAAATAAATAAATAAAATCTTAAAAAAAATAAAATAATGGTACTAATACCCAAAATAGTACCAAAGTGCTGTCTAGGTACTTTAACTCAAAAAGCTCATGTGATATACTTTTTTTGAGAAAATGTGTGTTACATGGGATTAGTTCAGGCATGAGTTTTAGTGCTTTTGGCTCTGAGTTCAATGTTAATGACTCAACAATACGTATTAAGTAGGGCGTTTTTAAATAGAAACATCTGTGAACAAGGTTGTATATTAATCGTTTGATGACGATGTTGTGACCAGAGGCTTCCAGGAGCTGAACCCTTTATCTTCTCTAGGAGCCACCACTGTGCATTGTTCCCTGTTTCAGAGTTTGCTGCAACTTTGTAGAATGTAACTCTGGGAACCATGTGTTTTTAGTTTTGCTCAAATAGGGAAGGATATCCTTTGTAATCAATATATAAAGTACATTACAGGGTTGTGGGAGTCAGAAAGTCCACAGTCTTGAAAAGGCATGGTGAGACCTGTTCTGAGACAAGTTCATTGAAATATCCCTATACGGTTGGACTCTGCCTGGTTCAGGGCAGATATTTAGTAAGTATTTGTTGAATGCAAGTGAGCACTCCAGAACGGAACGTGACTTTGCTGGACAGCTTGGAGCTTAAATTTAACGCCGTTCCTGTGATTGGGATTTGCAGCTATCTAGGTGGTTTTAGGTAGTGAGATGACCTGCTCATAGAGATTGATACTGTGAATTTTTCATTAATAGAAACTTTCTGTGACCTCTGTTTGATTTTTCATTCCCATCATGCTCAAAGGGGCAGGAGATAAGGGTGATGTATATTTTTCTGGCTGTGCATGTCATAAATGTTTAGGGGGCTGAACATTTTCAAATTAAACATTCCCTCCTGGTCCAACCTTTGAGACTGTGATAAGTGATATTACGAATGAGAGTATAAATTCCTTCACCTGTGAAAATGAAAACAGGAGGTACACAAGATATTTTGAAGCCTTATGATATAGTTGTATCCTAGTTACTAGAAAACGGACCTGGATAGTTAGAAAATTTACTTACCTAGATAGATATTCAGTAATATTTATGTATGTTAAGAAAATGTAGACTTTAATAAAATTTCTCTTTAAAAATGGACTCAGTTGTAACTGATTATAATTTAGTATGTTTTTAAAAATATTTTACTTTATATTTTAAGATTTTATTTATTCGTGAGAGAGAAAGAGAGAGAGGCAGAAACACAGGCGGAGGGAGAAGCAGGCTCCACGCAGGGAGCCTGATGCGGCACTTGATCCCGGGTCTCCAGGATCAGGCCCTGGGTTGAAGATGGTGCTAAACCGCTGAGCCACCTGGGCTGCCCAATTTAGTATGTTTTGATACTCCTGTGCTGTTACATATTTATTACATCTTTCAGTCTTAGAAATACTTTTTGACTATAACTCATAGAAATGTATGTATCACAACCTCTAAAAAGGTATTTTACATCATGACCCATTGTGACCCATTGATAACCTATAAAAACAAAATCGCATTGAACAAAACTATTCCTTATGACATAGGTGTACTCCATTTTCTTCTCCGTTTAATACTATTTCATGTAAAAAAGTGCTTCTGGAGACCTCTTACTTTGTTTTAATGACCCACTAATTTAGGGTCATGACCTGCACCTTGGAGAATAAGCTCTACTAGAAGTGATGGCATTTTTTAAAGATGGAATTTCATGGCTCTTGAAGAGCAGTATACAGGGGGCATCACTGAAGTCAGGTTTCCAAAATGTAAAGTGTCATTGAGGACAGTTACTAAATGTTTCTGAGACAGAAGTTTCTGTAGTATGTAATTAGAGAAATTAATCTCCATTTTTGACATTACAGTTAATGGTTGAGCTTTTAAAAATAAGTGTTTTAGTCTTTTCTTAGACAACCACAGTTGAGCTCATGCCAGAAACCAGTAACTGGGACACTTGCAGCTAATAGAAGCATGTGATGTACCGGCTAGCCATCACATCACAAATATCCTTACTCATGTAAATTTCAGAGAAGCCTGGAGTCATGGATTATAATGTAATTATTAGAGACTGAATAAGGCATTTAAAACACTGAATAGGTCATTTCATATACTAAATGTGGCTTTTGTCATTTAAGTTACAAAGCAGCGAGAAATCCATGCTGTGGCAAGGGACATGTGAAAAGCAATTTTAAGATTTCCATTACCTTTAATTTTGTGTTTGCAAGAATCGTTGACTAACATGCTGAACATGAAAAGATGACCACAGGACATGTTCATACTTAATATTACAGATCCATGGAACAACTGTGTATGTATTGCCGTACATTTTGGAAGCTAGGTGGAGTATTAATAAGCATTTAAAAGAATTTAGAACTACTCTTTAATATTTGAAAGCTTTAGCTAGTTCTGGTGGGTTTTGGGTAGAACATAACATACTGATATGTTCTCAGGCAACTTACTCTGGTTTAAGTAGTTGCCATGTAAAGAGTGTCAGTTGGCTCTGTAATGTATTAAATTGTTGGGCCACGAAGATTAGAGAATGGCATTTAATATTTTATGTTTTGAAGATTCCTCAGTGATCATCAAATTAGAAATATGCCAGTGGCCTACATTTCTGTTCATCTAATCAGATTATGTCTACTGTTTTCTGTATTTTAGCAGCTCTCTTGAAATCTTTATTAGTGGATGTTACTACATCAAAATTGTAATTGTTTATGAAAGCAAAGCAATTGATCATTTGTATTTTTTTAGTCAATTCTTGAGGACAATTGAAAAATACATCCCTTTGGGATGCTTGGGTGGCTCAGTGGTTGAGCTCAGCCTTTGGCTCAAGGCGTGATTCCGGAGTCCGGGGATTGAGTCCCACATTGGGCTCCCTGCATGGAGCCTGCTTTTTCCCTCTGCCTGTTTCTCTGCCTCTTTCTCTGTGTCTCTCATGAATAAAAAAAATAAAATCTTTTAGGAAACAATAAATAAAAATACATTCCTTGACTAAATTTTGTCTTTTAAATATAGGTATTTAAGTCAATATGCTGAGGAGTGATAGAATCAACGTAATTTGTAAATATGTTGTTACTACTTGTGCACATTCATGTAGCTTGATGCACATCAACCGAACCATGTCCATTCTTTTTCGTTACAGACGTTTTAAGGTTTTAGTTAAGAGGGTAATATCTCCCTAAATAAAAGTTAAAATATCCTTAAGGCTTATAGATCATTATTTGTGTTACAAGAAAATGTATGCTAGGCACATTTGTATGATACTTTTCTTTCCTCAGTAGTTTTTTTTTCCCTCTGGATGCCCCATTTTTAAGTTTTCAAGCTGTGTTTTTCCATTCTCTTCCTGTAGTTTTTGAAATTAAAACTTCTAAGGGAAATTTTGTTACTACAATTGACTTCATCTGTGGGTATAATGCAATACGAGGATTATCTGTGGGCTTTTAGCAACTGGGTAACTTTAGTGAACATTCTGAGTCTTGCATCTGCTTATATTTCTGTTTCTGCTTGACAATTAGAAATCAGAAAAACAAATTTGTGATGTATGAGTACTGCACTGCATGATATCCACTTTGTATTTAGAATTACCTAGTTACATTTCTATCATGACCTAACTTCTTGCCTGATTTCCTTACTTGCAACTTTTCTCAATTGTTTTGTAGTGTGTGTATATAGTAAACTGCCCTACATACTTTTCTATAACAAGGTTGGCTTTTAAATAAAGTACATATATTAGTTTTTAGGATAGGTTGTTACAAATGGATCTATGATTTAGGGAGCGTATAATACACTATTCAGTGGTTCTTAACTTTTTAACAGTATTCTAATCTAAGAATCTGCTGAGAGCTGTGGTTTGTGTCTTAAGAAAATACCCAGAAGGTCCATGGATTTCAGGTAAAGAATTCCACAACTATTTCCAGTAATAATGGGCCCAGTTTTATTCAAAGTAAAGTAAACTCAACCAAAACAAAAGCTATGATTTGTAGAGGCACATACTACTTTCCTTTTCAATAATTTGAGATACTCTTATCAAGTTCTGACAGTGTTTTTAGTTATTTTAGGATGACTGCTACCTATTTATTCATGGTAGAATTAACATTTTTATTAAATTAAAGGCTGTATGCTTTTAATTAAGAAATCCATTACTCAGTTACCTTTTGTGTGTGCGTAGCGAGGAAAGTTTACTATGCCCAGCAAATTTTAAATATGCAATAAAGTATTATGAAAATATAATCACCCTGTTGTACATTAGATCTTCAGAACTTACTGATCTTGTAACTGAATGTTTGCCTTTTGATATGTATTTCTCCTTTTCTCGTAGTCGCTGGCATCCACCATCTATTCTCCCTTTTTCTGAGTTTGACTTTTTTTTTTTTTAGATTCTACAAATTAGTGATTCCATATTCATTTGTCTTTCTGTCTGGTACATTTCACTTAGTATAATGCCCTGGAAGTTCATCTGTGGTATGCCAGTCGGAGAACTTTCTTTTGTATGGCTGAATAATGTTCCCTTGAATATAGCCCGTTTTCTTTTTGCATTCATCTGTGACAGACACCTAGGTTGTTGCCATACTTGGCTATTGGGAAATAGTGCTTCAGTGAACATGGTGGTGCAGAAATCTCTCTGAGATCCTTATTTTAGTTTCCTTTGGATATATACCCAGAAGTGAGATTACTGGATCATATGGTAGTTCTATTTTTGATTCTTTTGAGAACCTCCCTACTATTTTCCATAATGACTGTACTAATTTATATTCTTATTAACAGTGCACAGGGTTTGCTTTTCTTTGTCTCCTTGCCACATTTGTTAATTCTTATCTTTTTGATAATAGCCATCAGTCCTAACAGGTATAAAATCCTTTCTGATTATAGTTTCGATTTGCATTTGCATGATAACTACTGATGTAGAGCACATTTTTAGTATACCTCTTAGCTATTTGTATATCTTCTTTGGAAAAATGGCTAATCAGATCCTTTGCCTATTTTTTAATCGCATTATTTAAAATTGAGTTGTATATGTTCCTTATGTACTTTACACATTAACCCCTTTTCAGACATATGGTTTGCAAATATCCCATTCTATAGATTCCCATTCTATAGATTTTCATTTTATTTCAGTGGTAGTTTCTTTTTGCTACAGAAGACATTTAGTTCAATGTAGTTAGACCTGTTCATTTTCCTTTTGTTATCTTTGCTTTTGGTATCATATCCAAAAGAATCAGTGCCGAGACCAGTGTCAAGAAGCTTTTTCTGTTTTCTCTAAGGAGTTCTTGTTTCAGGCATTGTATTTAAGTGTTTGGTCTGTTACGAGTTTATTTTTGTGAATGATGTAAAATAGAGGTCCAGTTTCATTCTTCTGCATGTGGCTATCTAGTTTTCCCAACACCATTTATTGAAGAGACCTTTCCCCACTGTGTGTTTTTGGTGCCCTTGTCAAAGATTGGTTGACCAGATGTGTGTGGATTGATTTCTGGTCTCTCTATTCTGTTCTATTAGTATATGTGTCTTTTTTTTTTTTTAATGCCAATATCATACTGTTTTAGTTGTGTTCTACAGATTAAAGTCAGGAAGTGTGATGCCTTTGCTTTTGTTCTTCCTCAGGATTGCTTTGGTATTTGGAATCTTGTGGTTCTCTATGAATTTTAGGATTGCTCTTTCTGTTCTGTGAAGAAAGCCTTTGGACTTTTGGTAAGGATTGTATGACTATGTAGATCACTTTGGGTTGTTTAATCATTGTAACGATAGTCCTTGTACCAACTTAAGAATATATACTGGGGCAGCCCGGGTGGCTCAGTGGTTTAGCACCGCCTTTGGCGCACAGTGTGATCTTGGAGACCCAGGATCAAGCCCCACGTCGGGCTCCCTGCATGGAGCCTGCTTCTCCCTCTGCCTGTGTTTCTGCTTCTCTCTCTCTCTGTGTCTCTTGTGAATAAATAAATACAATATTAAAAAAAAAGAATATATACTGCGTTTTGATGTATTTCTGCCTCTTAAGAATCTTTCATTACTGTCTTACAGTTTTCAGTGTATAGGTCTTTTCACCTCCTTGGTTATATTTATTTCTAAATAGTAAATTCTTTTTGATCCTACTGTAAAAGGAATTGCTTTCATAATTTTTCTGTCAGAGCATTGTTGTTAGTGTATGGAATTTCAACAGATTTTTGTATGTTGATTTTATATCCTGTAACATTACTAAATGTGTTCATTATAGCAAACAGTTTTTGGTAGAGTTTTCAGATACACGTTATACCAGAACTTACCAGATACAGCAAAAGCAATTGTTAGAGGGAAATTTATTGTGATAAGTGCCTATGTTAATAAAGAAAGAACTTAAATAAAGGAACCTAAGTTTATACCTCAAGGTGGAGAAAAAAGAACTAGAAAAAGAACAAACAGTTTAAAGTTAGCTGAAGGAAGGAAATATTGAGATCAGAGCCAAACGAAGTGAAATAGAAGCTGGAACAATAACAGAGAAGATCACAGAAAGACCTGTATTTTCAGGAGAAAATTGATGAAAGGCTTAGCTAGACTAAGAAAAAAAGAGAAGACTCAAAATTGGAAATAAAAGAGGAGATACTTCAACTGATACTGCAGAAATACAAAGTCTCATAAGAGACTGTTGTAGGTAATTATATGCCAACAAATTGTGTTATCTGAAAAAATAAAGTCCTAGAAATAAACAACCTACTAAGACTCAGGAAGAAAGAGAAAATTGGAATAGACGTCTAACTAAGGAGATTGAACTAGCGATAAAAAATCTCCCAACAACAAAAACAAAAAACCAGGAACAGATGGCTTTGTTCGTGAATTTTACTGAACATATAAAGGAAAATTAACCCTAGTTCTCCTGAAACTCTTTCAAAAATTGAAGAGGAGGTAATACTCCTAAAGTAATTTCTCGAGGCCAACATTGCCCTGCTGCCAAAGCGATAAGGGCACTACAAGAAAAGAATATTGCATACCAATATCCCTCATAAGTATAAATGCAAAAATCCTTCCCAAAATAGTAGGAAACTAAATTTACCAGAATATTTAAAGGATCATACACCATAATCAAGTGGAATTTGAATCTGGAATGGAAGGACGTTTCAACATTTGCTAATCAATAAGTGTAATACACCACAGTAACAGAAAAAAGATGAAAGTATGAACTCCTTAATAGGTTCAGAAGAAATTGTTGACAAAAATCAAATTTCGTTGATGTTAAAAGTGTTAAGAAATTATGTATAGAAAGAATGGTACCTCAACTTAATAAAGACCACGTGTGACAAGCCTGCAGCTGACATCATATTTAATGGTGAAAGGCTGAAAGCTTTTCCAAGATGAAAACCAAGACAAAAATACCCGCCTCACCACCTGTATTCCACATAGTATTGGAAGTCCTAGCCATAGCAGTCAGACAAGAAAAATAAATAAAAGATATTTAACTTGGAAGGGAAGAAGTAAAATTGTCTTTTTTCGTGGATTCATTATCTTAAAATTTTCCAAGAGTGATAAAATTTTCAGTCACACATTACATTCCCAGTAACCCTTCTGTCTTTAAATGTTAAGTAGTTTTTATGTTTACTTCCTCTCTTGCTTTCTTTTGACACTTTAATTCCATTGTTAGGTCTGTTATGTTTCAGACAATTTTACATTATATCTTTAGTCTATATTCTTGTAAGGTGCAGATATTCTTATTTCTGTTGTTTCTTTGACCTCTTCTATTGCCTCTTAAGAGCTGAGCATTTGTCAGTTGTATCAAGGTTGGAAAAATTTATATTCTCTTCTATTACATGTATCTTGCATTTTTTTGGGTAAGATTGATTCTAAAAGCTGAAAATGAATTATCCATGCTTGCACTGTTAGGACATACAAGAGAACCGAGTAGTATGCTAGGGTTAATTATCTTTTAAAATTTTTTATTTTTATTTCAGTATAGTTTATATACAGTTACCTATTAGTTTCAGGTATACAATATAGTGATTCAGCAATTCTATATCTTGCTTAGTATTCTTTGTGGTAAGTGTATTCTTTCATTCCCATCACATATTTCATTTATTTCATTCATCTCCTCCCCCCCCCCCCCCCCGCCCCACCTCTTGTCAGGTAAGTATCAGTTCTCTGTAGTTAAGAATCTTGTTTCTTGGTTTGTCTGCCTCCTCTCTCCTTTATTCCTTTATTTGGTTTGTTTCTTAATGCCACATGAGTGAGATCATGTGGTATTTCTATTTCTCAGACTAATTTTGCCTAACCATATATTTTCTCACTTCATTCGTGTTATTACAAATGGCAAGATTATATTCTTTTTTATGGGTGAATAATATTCCATTTTAATTTATATTGTATCTTCTTTATTCATCTATCAATAGACACTTGGGGTGCTTCCATACTTGGTTGTTTTAAATAAATAATGGTGGAAAAAATAGGGGATATATTTTTCATGATTAGCATTCTATGGGCCCTTTTTGTTGTAGCTAAAAGTTTTCTTTGAAAAAAATTTTTTTCTTAATTTTCCCTGTCCTCTGCATTAATTACAATTATCATTTGGAAATTGGAGGTGTTGGATTGCTTCATTCTCTTTTCCTATATTTGTTTTCTTATTTTTGTTTTACATTTTCAGATGATTTCCATCCTTGGTCTTTGTTTATTCCATTTAATGTAGCATTATTTTATCTTTCTCTGTTACTGTTTTTCTCAAAACCCTCTGAGGATCTAATTGTTTTTATTTTTTGTTGTTTTTCTCTTGTTTTGTGTGAGTGATGTAGTCTTTTGACGTTTTTTCTTTGCTTTTTTGTTTGTATTTTTCTTTTGTATAATTAGCTTTCTTCACAAATCTAGTGATTCTGGATTGTCATCAGTCTCTTGGAATCACGTATACATTATGGTGCTTATTGACTTATTAGATTCCACATTAGAGTGCCAACTCAGGGAACCAGTCTTTGGGCAAATAATTCTTCAGAATGCCAAATGGGGATAGTTTTTATTTTGTGATGCCAGAATATAATTTTCCCTCCCTTATGTTCTTCTTTGGAACCTCCTTTGGTTTCCTTAGAGATTTGTTTTTGTTTTGTTTTGTTCCTTTACACAGGAAATAATAGTTACAGTTTAAAAAAAAATAGTTACAGTTTTCTCATTCTTGTAATTTGCCTGTCTTCCTTCTGTTTTTCATTCTTGTCTTACTCTTTCACCTAGCTTCCTTTAGGAAGTCTTGGTGAACTTCTGTGTAGCAGACTGGTTCCTGATTTACCTGTTGTTTTTTCTGACACTTAGTTTGGGACTTTGCTTCCTTCATGGTTTCATGTGTCAGTATGTGCTTTTCTTCCCAGTTTCCAAAAGTTTATGACTATTTCACGTCTCCAAGTGTTTTTATTGATATGGATATACATTGTTACAATGATTAACTCTTAAAAAATAAAATATTGCAATAGAAAGGTATATGTATCATAGTAAGATAGCACTCTGCAATTTTGTAGGATAATGATTTGTTTCTTTTGTTCAGTGTGTGTGTGGAGGGGGAAGGGGGAGGGTGATCGGTCTTTTTGTTCATAAATGTCTTGGAGCCCTATGTACGTGAATGGAGCTTGTTGAATGGTGGGTTCCCCCCTTACCCCAGATTGGTTCAGATTAGGGTCTGACAACATTGAGATGTTATACATATTGAGAATATTGGCTGGCCAAAGGGAGCAGTCCCAGCCTGCAGATGTAGCTAGAAAGGATAGTCTGTATTTTGAGAGGTTAGACAGTTAGCAGGAACAACAGTGGGAGGTAAAGTGGGTAAGAATATGAACTGAGGAATTCTATTTTTCGTTAATCATATTCTCAGTGTACCACTTCCTAACTTCATAATGCTGGTCATGCAGTGTAATTTCTTTCAATTTTAGTTTCCTTGTTGGTAAAAAATAGGAATTCGTTGTAATAGTACCATATGGTTTTGAGAATCTAAAGTGCTCAGCAAACAGCAATTATAGAAATTTCACATAGAAATACAGGCTTCGGGCAGCCCTGGTGGCTCAGCAGTTTAGCACCACCTTCAGCCCAGGGCCTGATCCTAGAGACCCAGGATCGAGTCCCACATCGGGCTCCCTGCATGGAGCCTGCTTCTCCCTCTGCCTGTTTCTCTGCCTCTCTCTCTCTCTCTATGTCTATCATGAATAAATAAATAAAATCTTAAAAAAAAAAAAAAAGAAATACAGGCTTCTGGATTTTCTTGAGAATTTTGCATGTGTAGATTCCTGAATGGCTATGATATTGTTTACAGCTGAGTAATAGCTGCCCCTTTTATTTTTTTATTTTTTATTTTTTTATTTTTTTTAAATTTTATTTATTTATGATAGTCATACAGAGAGAAAGAGAGAGAGGCAGAGACACAGGCAGAGGGAGAAGCAGGCTCCATGCGCCGGGAGCCTGATGTGGGATTCGATCCCGGGTCTCCAGGATCGCGCCCTGGGCCAAAGGCAGGCGCCAAACCGCTGCGCCACCCAGGGATCCCTAGCTGCCCCTTTTAAATCAAGTATTTGCTTTTCAGTTTGCTGTAGTCCCCAGTCTTGTCTTCTCTGCTTAATTTACTCATGAATGTTACCTGCCTTACTTGTTTGGGCACTTGTATTTGTGACTCATGATATATTGCTGTTAAGTATATTTGAAAGAATATCTTCAGTTTCAGACCTGATATTTCTTTGGTGCTAGGATGAATCACTACAGAAAGCAGAAATGCAGACAGTGTTAACAGAGTAATTCAGGCAAGGGAATGCCTTGTCATCCAGGAAATTCTTGGGTGCACTGGTATCACCGTGGTTGGCATATATGAATGATGCTCACCGAGGTATTTCAGGGGAATGAAGAGCCTGATGTTTAGGCCATCTTGTGATAAGTCAGAAGCATACAACTAAAACCTGGAAATGTTTAGAGATGGAAGGAATTCATTTAATCAGACTACGTACATGTTCAGCAGTGTACTAGTTTCAGAGGTCACAAAATTATATGTAATAAGAGTCGTTGTCATCAGATTCGACAGGCGGTTTTAATACTGTGGATAATGTAAGGGTATCCTTAGGAATGTCGTCTGATCTTATTTTATAAATATCAAAAGAAGCACAGATAGAGTAAACCTTGCCCACGTCTTCACTATTAGTTGATGTTCAAAGACTTCTTTTTTCTAATTTTTCATAGACAGGTAGCATCAGAGCGGTCTGGAAGCAGATAGTGAGGATCCCAAGACCTGGGAGAACTGTTGTATTGCAGCAGGGTACAAAGATGGGAACTTAGGTATTGGAGAAAGTTATATTACCTTGTATAAAACTCATTGTTTGAAAATTAGAGTTAGAGATTCTTTTTGGGGACTGAAGGAAGTAATTGGCTATGTGGGATTAGCCCACATGGCAATATGTAGACAGCTTCTAGGAAGTACAGGCACCGGGTAGGACCTGAGGGTCTACTATTTCCCAGAGACAGATAAAAGCAGTGGCTCTTTATATTGAAAAATGTGAATTCTGCCCATAATCTGAAAGGACCTGCAAGAGAATTCTTTCCTACTTAAGCCTCCATATGAGAATGCAGCCTAGCTGACACCTTGAACACGTCTAGGTATATTGCATTCTTAATATATTGTTATAATGAACACCAGTGCTTTACCATCTGATTTGAAATACGTAGTCCATACTCCACTGTGATTTAAAAGCAGGACAGTCATAGCAATTTGTGGCGTGCTATGCAGTAGTGGGAAATGACAAGCACGCCACATAGGGTCTCACAACTACTCAACTTATGAAGCATGAAGCAGCCATAAAACATGCAAATGAATTATAACATTCCTAAATATAAATTTGTTTATTGAGAATAAAATTTGATGTAATCTTCATGTTTCATAAAATGTTACTATTCTTTCAATTTTTTTCCCTATCCATTAAAAAATGTAAAGACCATTTTCAGTTCGCAGTGTACAAAATAAGCCACAGGCTGGATTTAGCTTATACACTGGAATTTATGGCTATAGCTAATAGCCAAACTTGTAGTTGATTCTAGTACTGTTAGATAGTATTTGCATTATTATCCATTCTTAATAAAATATTTTAATTAAAACTCTAGTTTGTAAAAATCCTTTAAGGACTAAGAAAATCTATTATTACACATTTATGAAGAGTTTCTTGAATGTGGTAAACTGGATAGAGTTGAACAGGAAACAGCTTCATTTCTCATTAACCAATATTATCAGATATCTACTTTGATTAATTCTCCCTTGCCCGCTCGTAGATGATATCTTAGTTTCCATTGATTTCTTGTCACATATTGATTAGGATAAGTTCACTTTTAGTAATGGACTTATTTTCACGTGTTAAAAATATCTATTCCTGTTTTGAGGTTCAGTTTTAAGCTAATTCATTGCTTCTTTTAACCACTGTCTCCCTACCTCCCACTTTCAGGCTGGGCTCTTGCCTCTGGAACTTTCGGAAAGGGATTTGGTGTTGTCTCACACTTTTGCTCCCCCCTTTCCTTATGCTAGCCCTTGCTCCTTTACAGTTCACGTTGGGTAGACGGGTATGAAGATGAACGGGCAGAAGTCCTTTAATATATGAAACGCTTTCAAAAGGTGTTTCTTTTGCGAGATGCTGTTGGTTTTTCAGAGGCTTTATCAGGACTTCTGTAAAGCAAGCAAGCAAACCTATAAATATTGCTGTGTATAAGTATGTGCATACATTACAAAAAAGGTCTAGAGCATACACACCAAACTGAAAGTAATGGTTATTACCTCTGCATGAGCAGATGGGATGGAGGAAGGGGTGTGGGTATCCCAAGGGGGTGTTTTTGCTTTATTATTTGATTTCTTATTACGTGTAGAATGTGTTTTGGGCATTTCATTAAATATGAAGAAAAATCTACATATTGAACGTAACATGAAAAATTGCACAAGGAAAGTTACTTCCAGAATAGAAGTAATCGAAATGTGGAAAGACCCTTTAAAGAAAGCTTCTAAAGTAGAGTACAGATATACTCATTAACTTGAAGAAAAGTAGTATTTTTCAGGTGACTTTTATGATAATGTTACAGGAGGGAAAAAAAACATGGTCTTTCAGATAGGACATTCATTTTTTTGGATGTGGGTTATTTCTAAAAGTCCCATTTTGAAGTGTCCGTGGTGTTTAATACAATGCACAGGTTTTAAGTATTATTTTATGAGTTTGGACAGATTTATGCATCTGTGTAATCCTTTCCTGGTTAAGATGTAGAACATTTCCTTCCCCCTATAAAGTTTCCTCATGCTACTTTTCACTCAAATTTCCCAACACCTTAGGTAATGCTGATGTGATTTCTATCGCCACAGCTTGTTATTTCTGATTGTAGAACTTCATGAAACTAGAACCACGTAATATGTACTTTGACTTCTTTCACACAAGTATCTGAGAGATTTTTTTTTAAATTGCTATTTTCTGTTTCATTTTATAACCCTATGTTGGATTTTTCAAGAAATTTGTCCATTAAAAAAAAAACATTTAATTATTTTAGAAAGAGAACATAAGTTGTGGGGGGAGGTAGAAGGACAAGCAGACTCCATGCTGAGTGTGGAACCCAGTGGGGGGACTGGATCTCATGACCCCAAGATCATGACCTGAACTGAAATCAAGAGTTGGTTGCTTAACTGACAAGCCACCCAGGTGCCCCAAGAAATTTGTCCATTTCATCTGGGTTCACAAATTATTGGCATAAAGTTACTCATAATTGTCCTTAATCTTTTTAAAATTTGTAAGATCTTCAGTGATGTCCCTTTCAATATTGTTATTATCTCTTTGCATATTTTTTCTTTTATTTTTGGTCATTTTTGCTAGGAGTTGTCTGTTCTATTGACCACTTTCAGAGAATGAATATTTTGGCTTTATTTTCTTTCTTTATTGTAAATTTTCTACTTCATTGATTTTGCTTCTGGGATATTTCTTTGGATCTCCTTTCAGGTTCATTGACACTGTATTCTGCTTTATTTAGTCTGTTTTTAAGTGTATCTAGTGAAGCTTTTCATTTCAGATATGAGTCTTTTTATTCTAGAGTTTTCATTTTTTAAAATCATATTTTGGCATTTATCTGCTGAGAACTCCTGTTTTCATTCATTAAGAATATATATATATATATTTAAAGATTTTATTTATTCATTCATGAGAGACACAGAGAGGGAGAGAAAGGCAAGAGACACAGGCAGAGGGAGAAGCAGGCTCCATGCAGGGAGCCCGATGTGGGACTCGATCCCGGGACTCCAGGATCACGCCCTGGGCCGGAGGCAGGTGCTAAAGCGCTGAGCCACCCAGGAATCCCCCTTAAGACTATATTTTCATATAAGTCCATGGGATATTAACAATAGCTCTATTAAAGTACTTCTTCAAGTTATGTCTAATTCGTTCTTTTCTAGCTTTTTAAGAAAACCTAGGTTATTGCCTTAAAACGTTTTCTAATCTAGACATTTAAAACTGATTTTGTTCTAAGTGTTGACCTAGAATCAGCTTACAAATGTTTCATTATTATATTGTTAGAGTTTTTTCCCAATTTCTCATGTGATTTATTTTCAACTCATGAATTATTTAAAAGTTTATTTAATTTTCAGATGTTTGGGGATTTTCTGGATATCATATGGTTTTTGATCCTTTATTAATTTGCTTGTGATCAGATAATGTGCTCTGTAAATTTCAGTTATATAAGACTTAAATAATGATACATCATATGATGATCTTTCTTGGTGAACATTTAAAGGAAATATTATTATTCTGTAGTTTTTGGATGTTGTATTTTATAAATGTCAGGTGCAGAGTAGCTGATTTAGATCTACTGCATCAATATACATCCTGATATTTTTGCCTCCTTTTTAATTTTCTTAAATAACTATTTTATATTTTATTTTTTTTATTCATGGAGACACAGAGAGAGGCAGAGAATATAGACAGAGGGAAAAGCAGGCTTTTCACAGGGAACCCAATGCCGGATTCAGTCTTCAGACCAGATCATGCCCTGAGCTGAAGGCAGACGCTCAACCACTGAGCCACCCAGGCTTCCCTATTTATTTATTTTAGAGAGAGTATGTATGTAAGTGTGGGGAGGAGAAAAGGAAAAGAGGGAGAGTGAGAGAATCTCAAGCAGACTTCCTGCTGTGTGTGGAGCCTGCAGTTGTGGGTCTTGTTTTCATGTCTTGAGATCATGACCTGAGCCAAAATCCAGAGTTGATTGCTCAACTGACTGAGCCACCCATTGTTAACATTTTCAACTTTGATGGTCTTTTTTTCTCTTTGGTTTTCTTAGTTTTAGTTTTGTTAATTTTTGTTTCTTTTTTTTTTTTCAGTTTCTTATTTTGCTCGTTCATATTTATGATTTTTATATCTTTCAGCTTAATTGATATTTCTGGCATTATGAAATGGACCTCTATATCTTTGGAGCTTTCTTTTGTTTTGCTGTTTACTTTGTATGATAGTATTATAGCTTCTCATGCTTTCTTACACATCAGTTTGCATAGTACATCTTTGTGTCTTTTAGTCTCTTTGTGTCTTTGTATTTGAAATAGTTTTTACAGATTAATATAGCTGGATGTTGCTTTTTAATATAGTCTGACAGTTTTTCCCTTTTGAGATTATGGTCCATTTTCAAAGTCCTGTATGTATTTTGGAGTATAGTGTCTTGCTGTGTGTTTTTTTTTTTTTTTTTTTGTCTCATGTCTTCTTTCTCTTTTGTTCAAATCAAATGTTTATTATTTTTATATTTTGTCTTCACTGTTTAGTTATTCCTATTGCAGTTAATTTTTTTGTATTTGGCTTAAGTGTTAATCTATATATCTTTGCTTGTTATTGGCCATTTCATATTGAATCACATCATTGCTCACAAATACAACAATCTTAAAATACTGTAATTCCATATACTAACCCCCATTTGTGTTGTCATATATTTTACTTCCATTTTAATTAAAAATGACACTAAACAATTATTTGTGCTTTAATTTTTTTTTTAAGATTTTATATATTTATCAATGAGAGAGACAGAGAGACAAAGAGACAGAGAGAGAGAGGCAGAGACACAGGTAGAGGGAGAAGCAGGCTCCATGCAGGGAGCCCGATGTGGGACTCGATCCCGGGACTCCAGGATCACACCCTGGGCTGAAGGCAGGCGCTAAACCACTAAGCCACCAGGGATCCCCTTATTTGTGCTTTAAACAGTAATTTATCTTTTAAGGAAATTAATATCCGTACATCTCTAATTTTCAGTACCCTTTTTTTTTTTTAAAATTTCACATTTCCTCAATTTGTAGGTTAATATTTTCCACTGACTTTGGGATAGTTTGAACCATTATTTATTCAAAATATTTTTTTCTGCCCTGTTCTATTTTTTCATTTTAATAGATTTTTAACAGGTATTTAGTAGTTTTAAAGTCCTGTTTCTTTCTTGGAGTCTGTTTCCTTTGACAGCATGGTTTCCTGGCTGTGGGTCTCATTTCTGCTTATTTTGTATTCTGATAATTTTTAATTGTATGCTAGACATTATAAATTCAACATTGTTTTTTTTTTAATTTTTATTTATTTATGATAGTCACAGAGAGAGAGAGAGAGAGAGAGAGAGAGAGAGACAGAGACAGAGACAGAGACACAGGCAGATGGAGAAGCAGGCTCCCTCCACCGGGAGCCCAACGTGGGATTCGATCCCGGGTCTCCAGGATCGCGCCCTCGGCCAAAGGCAGGCGCCAAACCACTGCGCCACCCAGGGATCCCCTAAATTCAACATTGTTAAGTGTTTCGGTCTTTTGTCTTTTTAAGTATGTTGAGTTTTGTTATGGAATGGGGTTAATTTAATTGATGATATTCTTAATCCTATCTAGGCTTGGTTTTAGGCTTTAGTTGAGAGAGTGTAGGGTATTTACACCAGATTTTGGTCCTTACTCTTTTGACCTGGTCTTTGTGATGTCTCAGCTGAATTCCTGGGATATTAATGAGGTTCCTCCACCACGACTACATATGAACTTAAACCTCTCCCAGCACTGTGAAGTGTTTGTAATGTTTATTATTCATTTAACCCCATAGTAGCCGTTGTCTACTAGATATTTCAGAATATTGCCACCCATGCATGTAGTCTAGCTTTCTGCCTACCACCACCTACCCCCAGCACTGACCCACTGCTTCACCTTGTGTACCACATCCTGAAATTTCACTTGTTTCAATAGTGACTGATTTGTGATCACTGTGTACTACCTTTTTTTCACCTCCCTGTACTGTAGTCAGAAAATTATCACTCCCTTAAGAGCTTGGGTAAAGTGGGATTTACCTTTTGTGTTTGCGTTTTCTCAAAAATCACAGACTGCAGTGCCTGTTACTCAATACCTGAAAACAGATGCTTTATAAGCTTTATCCATTTTTATAGTTACTTATAGCAGGATGGGAAGGTTACTATCAGTTACTGTATTATATTTGGAAACAGAATAAACAGTATATGTAGAACTCATTCAGTTTTACAAATACCAAACAGAGGCTTACAGTTTTATCTGCAAAATATGAATATGGCAGATATAATAAGAAACCTTGTGAACACATTGGGTGTTAGAACTAATTGCCTATTTGGGGGATTGCCGGAAATTAATCAGAAAATACTATTTCTTTCAACCCTTGTTATGATTGCATTATATGATCAGTTTCAGAAATAGGAAAAGAAGTCCTTGAAACTGATCCTGGTTTCCTTACTAGTGATTATGTTTTGAAGTCACTGCTTTAATTGCAAAGAATAGGAATCCATTCAAATTGTTCAAACAAAAGTAGGAGGATTGCTTAAGCTTGCAGAATTGAGGTATATGAGTTGGGTGAAATTCCTAGGAGAACATGAATGGGGAAGACTCCTCCAAAAGCCTTTTTTTGAGCTTTAGTGTTTTCATGTATATATTAGAAAATTTGAAAACCAGCCTTCTCCACCTTATTAGGTTGATGCCTACCATTATTTCTTAATCTTGTGAAGTTATTTTTATTTTATTTTTTTAAGGTCTAGTTCAAAGTTATATAAGAATTAACTGTTTCCCATGTTGGGTGACAAGAAAGTTCTTTGTATTACCACTTCTGAAGTCCATTCCCATCTATAGTTAAAAATAATAATGTTTGAATTATTTGGCAATAAATATTTGAATGAATGAAGTTCAAATGAGATTGTATATTTGAAAAGACTTTGAAAATTTGTATGTATGCGTGTGTAGACATGTGGAAGACATTTTTATTCAAATATTTTATTAATTTGCAAAATGTATTCTCTTTTCTGCTTTTAAGTGAAAAATCATATATTGACTTACTGGTAAACTGAAAAGATTTTAAATTGTAAGGTCTGGGTTAGTGAATGTATTTTGGCTTATAAAATAGTACATTTCTATTATATTTTTAATTTTTAATAAATTTACTTTGTTTTTGTGATCTCTTTGGTATTAAAGTATAGGAAAGAGAGTAATGGTTAGCTTAAGTCTACTGTGGTTTGATTTCAGTGGGAATTAACAAATAGCAGTAATTCGTTGCTTGCATTTATGTTATTAATTTCCCAAAAATGTTTTTTTAATTCTTTAAATTGACTATTTTTTTTTCTTAATGTTCTAGCTCTCTATCCATATCAGCTTACATCATTGAAAAGATAACTTCGAAGACATGTTTTGCTGAAAAGACAACTGAGAAAAAATTTTACGAATGGGATGAACAGGCACCAGTTAACTGACTACCTACTGCAATTTGAATGTTAACAATTACCCACCTGGTACAGTTAACATAGTGATGTACCTATTCTCACAATACCCTATTTCATTGTGCTTGTCTTGATTAAAGAATTCAAAGTGGAGTACCGCAAACTTGATATGGATAATAAAAAGAAAGACAAGGACAAATCAGATGATAGAATGGCACGACCTAGTGGTCGGTCGGGACATAACACTCGAGGAACTGGATCTTCATCTTCTGGAGTTTTAATGGTTGGACCTAACTTTAGAGTTGGAAAAAAAATTGGATGTGGCAATTTTGGAGAATTACGATTAGGTAAGACTATTTTGTTTATTCCATTATGTTGGAAGCATTTCTTTTTAAACTGAAAGTACTTTCTAATGAAAATGATATTGTTATTGTTTAGTTATTTAATTGTAATTTTAAAGAATATAAATGTTGGAACTTTCTTTCGTATTTGTATTTTCATTTGTAAGGAAATGAGTGTCTGTTTACTTGAGATCACCCATATGTAATATGAGGAAAAAGAAAGTAAAATAAAAAGTCTCTAAAAAGCTGAAAAAAAAAAGCACCTTTAAGGAGCCATTTTCAGGGTGCTATTTAAGAATGATATTTATGCTACTTTTTTCCAATTTGAAAACATATAGTAACTGATCACTTTAGGAGGGTATGTATGGCTTAAAGTCAAGGTAATATACTGAAACTGCATAAAAATCAGAAGAATTGGGGCACCTGGATGGTGCAGTCAATTAAGCATCCAACTCTTGGTTTCTATTCAGGTCCTGATCTCAGAGTTGTGAGATTGAGCCCCAGCATTGAACTCAGTGCTCTGCTCAAGCTAAGATTCCCTCTCCCTTTCCAACTGCCCCTCCCCGCTTTTTTCTCAATACAAAAAAAAAAAAAAAATTCAGTGAAATTTACATTGTAATACCATCACCCCCCCAAGTACATTTGGGGTGGGGCTGATATATATTATTATTTTTTGTTTTGTTTCTTTTTTTAGAGAGCAGGTAGTAGGGGTGGAGGGTAGGGGCAGAGGGGGGAGAGGGCGTGAGAGAGAATCTTAAGCAGGCTCCATGTCCAGCATGGAGCCCTAGGCAGGTTTCTGTCACATGATCATGAAATCATGACCTAAGCTGAAATCAGAATTGGATACTTAATTCACTGAGCTTTCAGGTGCCCCAAGAAATCTATATTCTTAAGAAAGGACACAAAGTGTTTTAGTGTCCTAAAACAAACTGATTCAGTTTGTTTTAAATCAGGCAGTTTTGGTAAACTGATTCAATTAAGCCTAACTCTACATTTAAGGCAATTGAACCTCAGTGAGGGACAGTTACCTGCCAGATGTCACACAGCAGTTTAATGACAAGACTCTGAGAGGAGCCTCTAGCATCTAGACTTTTAACTAACGTTAGTACTGTACAGATGTGGCTTTCTTGAGTGAAGAGATAAGAAGAGGATAGCATGGTTATATGAGCATCAGTACTGAGGTTCCTTGAGGACTGGTCAATGGGCTACCAAGAATGGAAACTTGTGAACTAAAAAGGAAAAACTAGCTTTACAATTTTCCTTAGATACAACCGCACTACTACTATTTAGTAGGAAAAATCCATTTGTATGTTTATCTACTCAATTACTTTTCATCTTGTAAAACACTCTAATTTGTAGTTAATCCTTCATTTTAATACTATTTGTTTTGTTAATGTGCATTAAATCTTTGCATGAAGCAAGCCAATAAAAGGCAATGACATACTTTGTAAAGAGCTATGATTGATGTTTCCAGCAACTCTTGCATTTCAGTAGGGACTCACATATTTGAAAGGGTGAATGTTTTTTATAGTTTATTTTCTGAAGGATATTGAGTTAGATATTTTGAAATTCTTAAACTGTTTCAGATATAGGAATTAGAAAAAACAAGATTATTTACTTGTATAACTCTGAGCACACTTCAACCATCCAGTCAAAATGCATTGCATATCTGCCATGTGGGAGGCTTGATTAGGCACTGAAAATACTGGAAAAATATAAAACTTGTCCCTGCTATTATGGAAAATATAAGTCATGTAACCACTTGAGGCCTCACATTCCTCAACTTTAAAATGGAATTTTTTCTGCTTCGTAGTTTACTGTGAAGATGAAATTTAGATGATAATGTAAAAGGACCGGCACTATACCTGCATGTTTTAGGAAGACAATGATTGTTCTCCTCCCTTAAAAGATGGTATCAAGATATTTGTTGTATTTTAGAATGAAAACAATGGCATGTTGTATGTATATTTATTTAAATTTATATATGTAAGTGAACTCACAAGTATATAACATTTCATATATATGTATTTGTATTCTTCCTATCTTTGTGGATATGACTACAGTACTATACAGTACATTGGCCAATTTTATTTAAAAGTTTCATATAATTTATTTCAAAATAAGTACATACATATATATTTACACACACACTTATGTGTGTGTATGTATGTCTCACTGTGTGTGTGTGTGTATACACACAAAACAAATCTAGCTGACCCTTTTACTGGGGCAATATGAGAAACTATGTGTACCATATACTCAAACTGTATATGCTATATATAGTGAAAAAGCAGTAAAATGTCCCTTTCTTTTCCAGTCTGTGAATAATCAGGAATAGGAACAAGATGATTTTATTAGCCCATTCATCCATCTATCTGTCATCTACCTGGTTGTGTATCTGTATCTAATCCATCTATGGTTATTATATACTTGTATATATTTATTTATTTAAATGTATGATCTATACTCTGTGTATTTGTGTTTTATATGTATAATATAATAACATCTATACTTATATAGATAATTTAATCATTTTATTCCTTTTTATTGATAGGATACTAAAGAATGTAGCATTTTACTCCTTTTTTAAAGGCCCCAGATAATTTCTCTATATAAAAAAGTTGTTCAGAGCATCATTCTTTATGTACCTGGATAAACATACTAATGTTAAAAGCTGGTTTGGATTCTAAAAGTGCTTGCTTTAAAACATTTTACTCCTCTTGAATATTTGATTTCTGGCCCTAAAATTTTGGTGATTAGTATCAGGTGAGAAAAAATACAAGCTATACATGTTATAGGTAAGTAACTTTCAACAAAGATGCTATCGGCATTTTGGCCTGGACAGTTTTTTTGCAGAGGACTGTTCCAAATACTTCATGTTTAGAACTTCTGTCTTCTTGGGCACTAAATGAAAGTTACACCTCTGCATGCAGCCCCAAATTCTTTCCCCTGCAATTTCCAAATGCCCTAGGAGGAGACAGTATTATGCACTGTTGAAATTGCTCTTACAGGTAATTATTAAGAAAAAAAAGGTTGGACATAAAACTGTCCAATTGCCTTGAGAGTAAAAGAAAATAAACATTGTAAATAATCTAAATTACATTTAAATAATTGATAGTAAATTTTTACTTGTTTTTTATTATAAAATGATCAATTTAATGTATTTTCGGTTTTATTTTATCTTTATACGTATTGGTGGTGAGGCTTGCCTTCTTCATATTTGTAGATCTCTTTCTAGCTTAGACAGTTAACCTAAACTCCTAGAAATATTAATAGGTACTGAATGAGAACATAGCTAGCTAAAATATAGTGTTTTATTATATATGTATTTTTTGTTTTTCTTCTATTATGTTTTGACATCTTAAAAAAAATCTTTCTGACTGGGGAGAGACTACTCCTGCTGGGGCTAGCTAATCTTAGACATAGCAAAGGACTCAGTTGGGAGCATGCCTTTGATCTGCAGAGTATCCAGTCCCGAGCCTTATCTCCTCTGTCTGGCCTGTGTATTCTAAGAGACAATCTTCTTTGTTAATCATCCCATGGGTAGGTACAAGACAAGAGAGACCATATAGTCCAAAGACCCTGGAATTATTTGCCATGAGAATTAATCCAACTAGTTAATCCTGAACTGTTTGTCCTGCCTTGCCTTGGCTTTCTGTAGAAATGCCAATAAAGGCTGGCCTAAGCTCCCTTTCCTTTGTTTCTGTCTCCCACCACTTGAACCAATCATACTTCTCCTGTGACTCCCTTGTCTAGGACCTGTGAGCATAATAAACTTTGTTTTCCTGAGCTTCTTCTGTGTCCCCTCTTGGGGCTACACCTGAGTGACTCTCTCTTAAAAGAACATAAAACAAGGGTGTTATATATAGCTTTATGAGACACTGTACCTGAAAAAAGTTATTGTAACTTTTGATATAATTACGTATACCACAGGAATTTCAGTATCTGCTCATATTTTTGTTTCTTTTCTTCTATGTAGTTCATAATCCTTGTTTGATTGGTTTTATTTAAGAATTGTTTGACAATTCTGCAGGCCTTATGATATATATCAAATATACAGATTTGAGTGCATTCATCATTTTTATGCTTATTGATTTTCTACTGCTACTAACTGAAGCATGTTATGGAACTTAACTGAAAAATGTAATAATAAGGAATGGATTGTGATGTTCTAAAAAAGAGATCCTAGAATATGGTGGTATTAAGCAAAATAATTTTTGTGTTTTTTTTTTTTCCCACATAATACAAACCAGAGGGGGCATACTCAGGGCTGTCGAGGTACCTCTGCATCCTCAGTCTTTGTGTGTAAGGTGACTGCTGGTCTGGCTGTTATCTCCTAGCTAGCCAGCCAGCTAGCAAGAAGAAAAAGGGCCAGGACAGCACACATTCATTTTGGAAGTGAGGAGTGGCAAACCTTATGTCCACTCCTACCTGGAACTTAATCACATGGCCACACCAAGCTGAAAGAGAGGCTGGAAATGTAGTCTGCAGTTGGACAGCCATTTTAATACTGAGTCATTCTTTTATTGTAGAATGGAGGGCTTGGTTATTGGTGGGTAACTAGTAGTTCCTGCTGTAAACACATATATAGTTTCTGTAGAACATAGTTTTCTATAATAATTACCACCCCAATTCCCCAAATTGGTAACACCATCTTTTCAAGTTCAGTGTAGCACAAAGCTCTGCCAGAAATATCCTTTGAAATTGGATTAAAACGTCGGTTAATTGGAACCATTCTACTTGGAGCCTTGTCATAACTGGATTCACTTTACACATACACTCCCTCCTTCTCATTCACATTATACGCACAAAGACCTACTTTACACATTATTTGTTTGTTCATACATAAAACAAACTTTGATTAAAAGCCAAGTGTGTTAGGTATGCTAGGTGACGTAAATGCATTGGTAATATTGTTTCATCATTGTTCATGTTTAAAAATATAATCCTGAGTTCAGCAAAATATTTAATGTTCAAAAAAAAAAGAGGATGCTTTAAGGATTTAGTGCTTTCTTCTCTGACCTAAAAGTAGACATTTGATCCTATAAATGCCAGTAAAAATAGTACTTATAGAAGAATTTGGTATATTTTGGTTCTGTGGACTCTGTATTTAACTTCATCTCTTGTCCTGTGGATATTTTTCCTTGGATACCTGTGACTAAACATCATATGCATAGTAGTTGTGAAAGGATAATAATGTCTTGAGGAAATACAAAGTCTTTTTTTTTTTTGAAAGATTTTACTTATTTATTCATGAGAGACACAGAGAGAGAGAGAGGCAGAGACACAGGCAGAGGGTAGAAGCAGGCTCCATGCTGGGAGCCTGATGTGGGACTCGATCACAGGACTCCAGGATCATACCCTGAGCCGAAGGCAGATGCTCAACCACTGAGCCACCCAGGTGTCCTGAGGAAATAAAAATTCTGTCTTTGAACTCAAAACAGAATTATTCCTTTGTGAGATACTAGTTCCTCAAGATGAAGTTCCTCACTGTATCGTTGATTCACTCTGTGCCTGCTCGAGGAAGCCTACAATTTCATATATAATGTATTCTCAAAAGTATACATGAAGGCACATCTAAATGTTGAACTAATTGACTAAGAATATGATATGTTTCCTGGTATGATTTTTTCTTTTTATATATTTATGGGATCAGTGAGTACCTGAATATAGCTTAATGTTCATGATTAATGTTCATGATATATAAATTAATATATTTCTTCACAATAAGAAATATTGGGCACTCCTATTGATTTCCATCCCTGTGCTCATATCATGGTTAATGAGCCCTATGCTATTTAGCATTAGTATGAATGCTTGTTTTTTTCCTATTCATTTTTATAAAATAAGGACAAAATTCAGAAGAGTATTACAGTATCTGTATGAACAAATATGGTGTGCATATGTGAGACTGAAATTTTACTTAAAAGGTTTACTGCCATTCCTTTAGCTGCATTAGAAAAGGAAGTTAGGGGTATATGGTAGAAAATTACATGTGTGAAAGTAGATGATTGCCTATTCTGTGTTCAGCCGATGTGAGTGGGGCCAGTTACTATCACAATTTAAAAAATATGCTATCATTTTTCTATTTTTCTCATAAAAATTATACATGCTTATTGAAAAAATGCTGGAAATTCAGAAATCACATTCTGTGTTTTATTCTTTTTACTGTACTTGTGAAGAAATACATTAATTTATATATCAAATTGTCTTCATATACTTATTACTTCCAAAATTTTCTATACTGTGTAATTTGGGATACTGATGCTGCCCCTTTGGATTTTTCTACGTTATTTTCAGTTTTCAATGCCAAAGATTACTGTAGTTCATTTGACTTCTTTACATAGTAAAGCTGTTAAATCTTTATTTTGATTTGTTATTCACCTGTTCTTTGTATATGGTAAACTTTTTCAGCATACAGAGGTTTAACACATTTTGTGCTGTCTACTCTATGTAAAATCTTTTTCCACCTTTTTTTTTTTTAAGATTTTATTTATTTATTCATGAGAGACACACACAGAGAGGCAGAGACATAGAGGGAAAAGCAGGTTCCTCGTAGGGAGCCTGATGTGGGACTTGATCCCCAGACCTGGGATCATGCCCTGAGCCAAAAGCAGATGCTCAACCGCTGAGCCACGCAGGTGTCCCTTTACACTGGTTTTTTTTTTTTTTTTTTTTTTTTTACACTGGTTTTAAATGCTCAGAAAAGTCTATAAATTGGGTGATATTTTTTCTTGTTTTTTGGTTTATATCTACATTTAAAAATATTCAGAATTTAATTTGGTTATAAGGTAAGTTGCTAATAACCATTTTCCCCCTCTAGTTAGAACCAGTTATAGAATAATATGTTTCTTAGTTTATTTCATTTTTAATATAGTCCAGATATTTTCTATGTGTTTAGTATACTTATTAGATTACATATGAGCTCAAATGAGAATACATCCCATAATAATGAAGAATTTAAAATGAGGTGGTGATTAGGAAAAGAATTTGTATTCCAGTTTTTTTTTTAAATTTTCACATTATTATTTTTTTTATTTTCACTTTTTTTTTTGTTTTATTTTCACATTGTATTCCAGTTTTTAATGTAGGGGTTCTGATTTTGAAATTTATTTTAATCAGTCTTTGACTGTAGTTTTACTTTGTGTATTGTGTGCAATATTCCAGCAAAGTAAGAATCTTTCCATTTTTGTAAGTGGGCTAACATATTTATTAGTATTATTTTCTACTCTGAATCCAGGTGAAATGCTAAATACGTCATTGAGTTGAAGATTTGAGATTTCTTTGTCATTGAAGTTTTTGCTGCATAGTTGGAAGCAAACAATTTTGCTTTATTTAAAGATTTGTTTATTTGAGACAGAGCGAGAAAGCACGAGCACATGCGTGGGAAGGTGGGCAGAGGGTAAGGGCCAGGGAGAATCTCAAGGACACTGCTTGCTGAGAGAGGAGCCCGAGGCAGGGCTAGATTACATGACCCTCAAGAGTGGATGACCCCTAATGGACTGAGCCACCCAGGTGCCCCCCCTTTTGCTTTATTTAAATGTATTTTGTGCTCTTTTTTCCAACCAGAGTAGAGTTTTACATAATATATCTTTAAAAATTAATTCTCGGTAGACTCTGACATATTTTCTTTCTTTTTCAAGGGAAAAATTTATATACAAATGAATATGTGGCAATTAAACTGGTAAGTTCGTGTTTCTTATTTTTCCTTAATTGATTTCCTGTTTTGTCTTTGATGGTTAGCTTAATGATTCAAGCATTTGGACATAAATGTCCTTAGTCTTCAGGATTGCATTCCTTGAAAATATATTTCCAGGTAGCTTCCAAAAAATCTCTGCTTCTATTGATACTTTTTTATATGGTTTGACCTTCAGAGATTCAGAAATTATTGATGTGAGTGGAGGATAACGGGGAAAGCAAACTCCCATGGGACCTTTCTGTAGTCCTAAATGTGCCAACTATGACATCTGTAAGGCAGCTCTTATCTGGAGGAATTGGGATCTGGGAATTTTTATAAGACTGAACTTACTTCAGGCACAGTTTTTCTCTCTGGTTTGCCAGCCAGGTTTCCCTGAGGTTAATCATGGTTTGGTTTTTCCAGTCTGCTAGCCATTGTCAATCTTGCTTCTGCCAAAATAACCACTGTTATTCGGGTAATGTGACATTAATATATAAGGAGAGACTATTAAAATAAGAGGCAGTGGAGAGAAATAGAAAAACTTTTGGGATGAGATAGAAAACTGTACTACTTAATTTGAAGTGTCTTTGTGATTGTAGACCAAGCTTCACTGTAACAAATGCTGTTTCTTTCACTGAGAAGTAAAGATGCCCAAGAGGGTTGTGACTCCACCAGAAGAAACTGGCTGACTGGCGTGTAGTTTGGGGCTGGCTTTTATCTAGATGAGTTCACCTTAGTTTTAAGATTTGCTCTTTAGCTTTAGGATAGGAAATCTAGTAGGTCATCTCTTAAGATTGACCCTGACAATTAAAGGTGGATTTATAGTAATCATTCAGTTCATACAATCAGTCAAGCTATCAGAGATATAAATATTTAGAAGAGTTAACTTTCTAATTTAAAATGAGGTATTTTACTATGACATGTTCAGAATGCCCAAATCAGTATAGACATGTTTGGTCTCTATAGGCTGATCTGCATAGAAAGCTAGTTAAAATGACAAGGTTCCCTTCTGAGCATGAAATCAGAACAAGGGTTGGTTTGTATGAATCACAATAGGGAGGCCCAGGATGTAGGCATTGGACGGTGTTTGAAAGGGCATTGCTGACTTTCACTTCTTTGGAATTCTTCCTTTTTCCATGTTCAAGGCCAGCAGTCTAGGATCTAGACATTGTGTGATGTTGGGAGTGGGAGTGGCACACAAGGACAGGAATGTGGCAACACCCATAATTCTGTGTACTGCCACAGCAGCCTATAGTGAGCAGCTCTACTCACAGAAGCTTGTGAATGTTGTTGAACTGATATGCTAAGACATATCAACCACTGTTTCAAAGCAGGAGCCACTGCTTTAGGCTCACCTGTCTTTGTGTGTTCCAGGAATTAATTTGGTGACCCTTAGATCTTTTTATTCTCAGATTTGGGACTTATTTACCCTCCTGGCCTCTGATGCCTTAGTAAACATTTAGTATGTCATCATTTTAGTCTTTTTGTTTTTAAAGATTTTATTTATTCATGAGAGACACACACAGAGAGAGAGAGGCAGAGACACAGGCAGAGGGACAAGCAGGCTCCATGCAGGGAACCTGACGTGGGACTCGATCCCAGGACTCCAGGATCATGCGTTGGGCCAAAGGCAGGTGCTAAACTGCTGAGCCACCCAGGCATCCCATCATGTAGTCTTATATATATACACATGTACTTACAACTCTTTTTAGTTTATCTTTGTGCCATGTCACTATCCCCTTAGTTATTTTTTCCTTTTTTTTCTTGGACAGTCTCCCTCTGCTCTGATTTGCCCCTTTTTTTAAGGCACAGTGATCAACACTACATAAATAATAGTGTTTTTTTTTTTTTTTTGGAAATGGCAATTTCTTTTGATCTATGTCTGGTATTTTGAAGTTTATAGAATCACCTTTGCCTTGAATTCATCCAGAACTATATTGGTGAGATAGAAGACATTTCATATAAACTATTGGCGCATATTTTGGTACTTAGTTTATTAAATATTTATGTATATAAAATTTATAAAATTTCCTTATATATTTTATTGTTTGTATATATTGTGTTTGTTTTTAATGTATAACATAATTTTGTTCAGAACCTGCCTTAAAAGTTATCAGTTGAAAATGCTATATGTCTCTCTACCTTCAGTGCCATCTGATTTCTGTATTTTGGTACAAGTAGGAGCATTTTGATAACAGTCGTGTTCAGAGAGCATATTTCAGTGACTACTTTCCATTCTGCTATCTCTTAGAAAGAGTTTCACATTTATTTAATCTTATCCTAGTTCAGATTGATAGTTTGTTTCTGGGTAATTTGTTAATCTGACCTTAGCTTGTACCCTCATATGTTGTTGTTTGCACTTACCTAATAACCTGGTGTTCATGAATAATGAAAATGTCAGCCTGTTAGACTTTTGTTACATGGTGGTGTAATAAAATTTTATTGCTAGTAAAGTACTAATCAAGCTGAACTGACTCACCTAAATTAGATCTGAGTTTCTGTTTTTATCTGGGAGTTTTAGTGAGTGAATAAGTTATGTATTTAATTTCACTGGTGGTTGTATAAGGGGCATCTTTCATTACATTTTATGGTTATGTACTTCTGTATAGTTAAGTGAAGAATTTATAGATATTATAGCCACTCACTATGTGGAAGGAACTGTTTTAAGTTGTATAAATGTATATATGTATCAAATAAAATAATCATATGCATATATGTATAATGAGAAGTATAAAGTGTTATCCCTCTAATAGAAGAGGACGCTGAGAAGTACAAAAAAGTTAAGTAATTTGCCAAAGCCGCTCAGCTAGTATGTAGTGGATTTAGGATTCAAACTCACAACAGTGTAGTTTTAGTGTCTGTGCTTTTAACTGTTTTACTCTCCTGCCTCTCAAGAGCTGAGCTCATTGTTTTCTCTTAAAATAATACTTATGACTATAATTGTTCCCCTGGGATTTTACACATTCTTTTTCTGAAGTCTTTTTCATGGGTTATAGTTTTCATTAGGATATGCCTTGGCCATAGATTTGTTTTTAGTTCTTTTGTTTGGGATCTGTATTCCTCCTGAGTTTGTGGTTTGCTGTCTTTCATCAGTTCTTGAAGATTCATAGCAGTTACTTCTTCACTTGTTGCTCCTGGTCGCTTCTCTCCCTGTTGTCCTCCTGAGACTCTTATGAAATGTCTGTTAGACTTTCTCATTGTGTTGTCTAGGTCTCTCATTTTTTCCCCTGTATTTTCTGTTTTTCTTTCTTCATAATGCATTCCATATAATTTCTGTAGAGGCATTGTACATTTTCTAGTTCTGTAGACATTTTCCCATGCATCTTCCAAAGTCTGTCTTCTGTTGTGTTACTTTGCTGGCAGACTGAGTTTGCAAATTCAGTTATTGAAGTCATAGAAAATTTTTTGAAGTTCTGTTGGTTTTGTTTAAATATTGTTATTTTGTTTTACTTTCCTACTGGATCTTGTACAGATTTCCTGTTACTTTATTATATAGTTTCCTGTTTTCTGCAGATATTTTCACACATTTATTATTTATTTCTTCTATCTAGAGTCTTTCTTGCTTTTATGTTGTTTCTCTGAGTGTATAAATCTCACAAACATGTTGAATGAAAAAAAGCTAGACACACACATATAAAACATGCTGTATAATGTCAGTTATATGAAATCCAACAACAGATGAAACTCATCCAAAGGTGATAGCAGACTGCTTCTGAGGGAAGGGTGATGGAAATGTTCTAAAGGTTTTTTGAGGTGGTGGTTGTGGGAATATATGTAGTTAACTAAACTCATGGACCTAATGCTTACAAACTGTGTGTTTTATTGTAAGCTATACCCTAGTTAAAAAAATTAAAAAATCTCTTGTTGCTCCTGTCAAAATTTTCATACTTTCATCTTTGTTCTTTCTCACTTGTCTATGCCTTCTTTTAATCTAGAACCTTTACATGAGAAGTACACAGTTCAGAGATGAATTCTTGGAAAGAGGAGAAAGAGTAAGGGCTATCATTTCCCTAGCCATGAATGTTCAGAGTATAATTTTCTTCAGGGTCAAAAAGTCAGACATATAGATTTCTTTACTGCTTCATCTAATAGCCACTTAACCTTATGTACATTTATGGCATCAATTGATTTTAATTGAATGTAAAGTTGATTTTTATGTGGATCTAACAACCTTAGAGAAAGATGCCTAGTAGAATATTAAATTATATAAGAGTTGACATTAAGATTTAGAACATTTGGAATTGGGGCTTAGTGATGTTTTAATAATTTAAATGTTTTTTGTTATTTTTTTTTATTTTTTAATTAGGAGCCCATGAAATCCAGAGCACCACAGCTACATTTGGAATACAGATTCTACAAGCAGTTAGGATCTGGAGGTAAAGTCTTGTATTAATTTTTAAATTTGCAACAAATTGTTATAATAACTCTTTGGTTTAAAAGAATAGTATTTTAAATTTGGTTAAAATGAATCACTTCTTTAAGGCTATGCTTACAAGACATTTCCTTACTAGAGTCTTAATGTTCTCTTTTTGTTTTAATTATGACTTTTTTTGGAGCTTACTTGGTTGGTGCTAATATGAATAGGGAACATTGTGAAAAAAAATTAACTTGAAAATACAAGATGCATATGACTTCTAAAGTCTTAGCCTTTTTGGTGATATTATAGTTACTGAAATGACTTAGGACAGTGGTAGGCTGAAAAGTGGCCCATAAAAGATACCCATATCATAATCCTTGGAACCTGTAAATTTACCTTTGCAGGAATGATGAAATTAAGGATTTTGTGATGGGTAGATTATTCTGGATTATTGGATAGCACCTCAATACAGTCACAAATGTCCTTGTAAAAGAAAGATATTTTATATACACCAAGAAGAAGGCAAAGTGGTTTTAAAATGCAGATTGCTTATGTAGCCATAACAGTGAATGCTGGCAGTCACAGAAACCTGGAAGAGGTTTCCAGGATTCTTCCTTAGAATCTCCAGATAGAATATGCTCCTACCAATACCTTGATTCAACCTAATGAGAATGATTCCAGGTTTCTGGCTTCCAGATCTGTGACAAAATAAATTGCTGTTTTAGCCACAAGTATGCAGTAATTACATTGTATGAAGTTAATAAAGGTGAATTTTTTTTTTTTAGTACAGGTATTTTTATATGAACTATAAAATTAATGAGCAGGGATATTTTTTGCCATTGGAAAAAAAGCTAATAAGAAGATTTCCTATATATGTTGCGTTGCCTTTATGTAAATGCCTCTCACAGCTGTACATTTTCTGTTCACTTCTGTTCTGCTGACTGTAATGGCTCTGTATGTGTAGTTCCTTATCAGCTAGGGATATTTTGTTTCCCCGGATTTAATAAAATGGATTTATTTTCTTGTGTCTTTTTGTAAGCACATGTTTTTATTCTAGTTGATAGAGCTGAGCACTTCTTAATACGTTATTAATTTTGCACATTCTTTTCTTTCTTTTTTCTTTTTTTTCCTTCTTTTTTTTTCCTAACAGCATACTTTCCAAATGAGTAGTCACTATAGGGACAATAAGTTGACATTTTGTATTAATGTTTTTATCACTGAAGTCTTCTCATAATGCATTTTTAAGTCTGATAGCAGCCCTCTAGGAGTTATCAAAATTATCATTGACAACTGAGATTTAAAGGATAGGGGGATAAAACTAATTATGTATGAAACCATACATATTAGTTAGTACTAGCAAGTGATAGAAAGCCCTAAGAAGCTAAGTGGAAAAAAAAAAAAAAAAGAGTTTATTGGCTCATCTACTGGAAATTCAGGGAAAGGACCTATTTTTAAGACATTATTGTATCCAGGACTTCAAATACTGCCATCAGGAACATTCTTGAATTTGTTTCTGTGCTCTGTCTTTGTGTATGTGTGTAAGTTTCATTTTCTGGTTGGCCCTTTTTATGAGATGGCGGAGGTGGTTACCAATAGCCTAGCTTAGCAATTACGATGTCATTTTTTTCCCTAAAAATTCTAGCGAAAGTTCTAGGACCGAATCTTACTGTCTTACTTTGGATCTCATGCCTTTCCTTGTTTTAATTGCTGAATTTCATTGCCCAGGTTTAGATCTTTTGCTCATCTCAGGAGCTACTGATGACTCTGGGACTAAGAATGGGGCTACATGGTTGCCTATTGGGAAACTGAGGTGTTAATCAGAGGAAGATTGGATGCTGGGGAAATAAAGACAGCAGATCGATCATTATTTATACAGTAAGGCTATCATTTGGAAAAATACGATCGAACACTTTAATTAGAGAAGAATGAATAAGTCAATTTAGAGTTTAGGGAGTCATTGAATTGAGTACCAAATGTACACTTACTTTTATTATTATATCTTTGCCTTCTTTAACTTTAAAAATTATGTCAGGGTAGTAAAAATGAGGCCTATGTCTTGACCACTTGAATGCCATAGGGCTACAGTATTCCATAGTGACAGAGTCCACCATATAGAGGACAATCAGTATATATTAGGACGCTTCCCTGTGCTCCATGGCATAGCATTTACATAGATTGAAATATGAATGGTATTGCATGAAGCTGACGAAAGTGTGAATATTTTTGAGTATTTTATGTGAATCGTGAATTTAGGTTACTACAGAATTTTTATATCAATCATGAATTTTAAAAACATTTTATAATGCCCATGTGAGCTTTGTAGAGAAAACAAGAGTTTAGTTGTTTGGGGAGGGACTGATGATTTTTTAAAATAGTTGGATTTGGGGGGTGCTGGCTGTCTCAGTCAGTAAAGGATGTGACTCTTGATCTCACAGTCCCGAGTTCAAGCCCCACAGTGGGCATGGAGCCTAATAAACAAAAAGTTTGATTTTGGAATTGATACTTGAAGGGGTTATATTTTCAGACTGGTCTTAATCATAAATGAGTCATCCAAGGTAATTTTACTTATAACTCTCTTAAAATATTTTAAGTTTTATTTAAGTAGCAGTGTGATTGTTAGTATTCTCTTTAAAAATAAGTATAATTAATTAATACTGAGACTCAGTGAACTCCTAAAACTTGACCACAAGAATACAGACAGGGTGTTTCAAAAGTGGGCAAAAGGCTTGAGTAGACATTTCTCCAACTATGTAGAGATGGCCAATAAGCACCTGAAAAAATGCTCAATATCAGCAATCATTAGAGAAATATAAATGAAAACTGTAAAGATATACCACTTCATATCCATAGAATGGCTGTTATCAAACCAATAACCAGTAAACAAATGTTAGTATGAATGTGGAAAAATCAAAGTCTTCATGCATTGCTGGTGGGAATGTAAAATGGTACAGCTGCAGATGTTATGGAAAACAGTATGACTGTTCCTCAAAGAAAATTAAACATAGAATTACCATTTGATCCAGCAATTCTACTTCTTGTTTATCTGTACAAAAGATTGCATGCTAATGGATATCATACCCCTGTGTTCATAGCAGCATGATTTGCAGTAGCCAAAAGATGGAAACAACCTAAGTGTCCATCAACAGATGAATGGATAAACAAAGTGTGATCTATACATATGATGAAATGTTATTCAGTCTTTAAAAAGAAGGGAAATTTGGACATATGCTACAATATAGATGAGCCTTGAGGACATTATGCTAACTAAAATAAGCCTGTCACAGACAAATACTCTGTGATCTCTTATTTGAGGTCCCTAGAGTAGTCAGATTCATAGAGACAGAATGGTGGTTGCCAGGGGGCTGTAAGGGGATAGGGAAATAGGAAAATATTATTTCATAGGTATGGAGTTTCAGGATGAAGTGATGGAAGGAAGAGTTCTGGACATGGATAGTGGTGATGGTTGTACAACGGTGTGAGTATTTCCCTCATGCCACTGAGCTAAACACTTAAAAATGGCTAAAATAACAGATTTTATGTCATGTGTGCCTGACCACAGTCAAAGCAAAAATTAAAAGATGTATTTATTTAGGATTATTTATTGGGCTATCTGTGAAAAAAATATATAATTTCTGTATTTTTAACCTCCTGTAAGTCCATATGTCTCTGTTTCTCTGAAATAGAATATTTCCTGAGAATATCTCTGTTTTCTTTTGTATTTGTTTCCTGAATCCATTCTATACAGACACTGAAACTATTCTATATAACATTACTGCAGTGTGTACATGAGGGGCTGCCTCTCTCTCACTACTTAGCTTTCCCCAGGATTAGAGTATTGTTTCATACCATTACTGCTTTCTGTAATAGATTGCAAAAAATGTAATGTATCAAATAGTCTTGTTTTGTCACATCCAGTCAGCATTTATTGAGTCAAAGGAAGATCTAGATTTGGGAATCATCAGCATATAGGTGGTTTCTAAAACTAAGGGAATGACTGAGATCCCACAGGGGAGAGTATAGAGCATGACATAAGAAGAGGAACAGAGACAAAACCACACTGACCACTGCACTGGGTACAAATGACTTTTTCAGTCATAAAAATCACAATAGCAGTAGTTTACACAAGGGAAGGGATGTTTTGTGAGAAAAAATGAACAAGCAGTTCTCAGGTAGACAATTGTAGGGTTCATATAGCTACTCACAAGTAAGGAATTGTGCTCCTGTTTTTAGTATGTGGCTTTCATCATATGGTCCTGAATTTCTTGAAACGGAAGGAAGAAAACAGATGAAATTGCTGTCCAAATACTTCCAGTTCTCTATCCCTTGCCTCCATTCTTAAAATCTAGTTATACATGCATGACCTTAGTGGGATCAGAAATTCTGTGTACCTAGAATTGCATTCCCTCTCTTCTTTTTACTTTTCCAGTGATTTTGCTCTCTTCCCAAAGACCTGTTTGCTCTTCTGGATTATTTTGTGCTATTAGTGGCACACCCATTCAAGATGAAAAGGGTAATTGCCTCGGATTTCGGCCAATTGGGATGATCACAAAGTTCTGTCATATCATTTAGCATAAAATCCAAATTTCTTTCTCTTTCTACTAATCCACTTTTTGGTTACACTCAATTTACTGTTCCTTGAATAGATCATATTATTTTCCTCTGTATTCTCCTATGTGGAATGTCTTTCTTTCTCAATGAATTCCTTCTTTCTTTGGGCCCTAGCTAAATGTCACCTCTTTTGCAGTACATTTCCTGACATTGTTTTGTTTCTCTCCTGAAATATATATTTATTTTTTTTATATTTTATTTATTTATTCATGAGGGGCAGAGAGAGAGATACAGAGAGAGAGAGAGACAGAGAGAGACAGAGAGAGAGAGGGAGAGGCAGAGACATAGGCAGAGGGACAAGCAGGCTCCACATAGGGAGCCCAATGTGGGACTCCATCCTGGGTCTCCAGGATCACATCCCGGGCTGAAGGCGTGGTGCTAAACCGTTGAGCCACCGGGGCTGCCCCAGAATTTCTTTATTAGCTGATAATCTTCCTGACAGAAAGCAAAATAACTTTTCTTTGTCATAAATTATTACTTACGAGAGGAAGTAGAATAGTCTTTTTCTGTTATAAATTACTGTTGTCAGCGATCTGTAACTAGATCTGTAACTATAGAAGTAGTGTTAAACACACTGTTTGAGACCATGCATATGTAAATCATTGTTTCTAAGTGAGTGCCTTGGCTTTTTGATGTGCCTTGAACTATGTAGTTCTAAACAATAATTTGATAATAGCAGCAGTGGCTCTTTCTAAAATTATACTTCTCCATAGTATTGCCTTCTGAGAGTTGTTAAAAGAGCTCTTCTTCCTGCCTTGTACTGACCCCTCTGCCTTCTTGGCTTGTGCCTTGTTAAAAAAATCACGATTTAGGTATTTCCTCTGTGTTTTGCTCTGGTTTACAGACACCTCCATTTTCACTTCCTTTTCAAGACAATTTAGGGCTGTTTGCTAGTTAAATGTGTGTTGGTGATTCCATAATGTATGGAAATCTGATCATACCGTTTACTTTTAAGAAAGGTTGTAATAATCCAAAACTTTTAAAGCTGGATATCTACATTTATTAATATCTAAAGTTCCTTTAATTGAGAAGCCTGATTAAAAGTTTTCTATATTGAAGAAATGAGAAATTCTGTTCTTTCTGTGTATAAATGTCTGAGAGAACTAAAAGAAAATGCTGTAAAAACCATGGGAGTGAAGTGAATAAACTAATTAGGATATCTCCCATTGCATTTTGGTATTAACAAACATAATAAAGAATCCTGTATTGGGTGAGCCAGTGACTAGTGTAGACTTAATGTAAGCTCAGATCAACAGCAGTTGATGTAGCAGCTTCTGAGAGTTCCCTTTTCTGTCATAGCTTAATTGCTTTGAGAAGACATCGTAAATATGCGTAATATTTCTCATTCCTTACAGAGGCCTCTCTTTATGGGAATTTCTTTCAGTTATGCATTGCTCAACTTTTAGGAATTTATATGTGACTACCCGTGTATGTTGCTACTTTTGATAGAAGCAGTACAAAGGTTTTGTGTTAGTCATAGTTGATGGAGAATGTATACACTTAAAGAAAGCTATGCATTATCAACATAATAAGGAAAGTTTAACTAATAGTGCTTTTAGTTTGGTTTATGTGGTACAGGTATTAGAGTAGTTCTATGTGGTGTGGTAATTATAGTATTTTTAGTGAGAAATTAATCACATAAGAATCTTAAATTAAAAAAAAAATACCTTTGACTAGGGTAGGACTAAATGGTGACGGATTTAATTTTCTAAAATGCAGCATAATTTTTAAATTTCTCTATGTAATATTAAAAAGATTGAAAGTATAAAACCATTAAATACTGTTGATGGTTTCATATTTCATTTTTATTTTTGATTTAAATATTAAGTAACACATTGTGAGAGAAAGATACGTAAACTAGAAGCTTGGGTAAAATGATACAGAGAATTTATTTTTTCCTTCGTAATTAGGCCCAGAGAATAATAACTGAATAATGAATAATGTAACATAATATGATGAATATAATTTTATTCAATATTCATGCAATATTCTTTATTCATGTAATATTCAATATAATGGACAATACTTGTTTGTAGGTGTTATTTTTTTTAACGTTCTTTGAAATTTAGAATGATCTCAAAATGTGTAAAGAGTATTATCACAGAAAGACTTTTATTTTCTTTTTACTGTGGGGTGACCTTATTTCATTTGGGGTTCATTGGTAGAATTTTATTTCTAAATGTGGGTGTTATGATATTTAATGGAACCACTGTTGGCCACGTCTGGAACCCACTGCATCTGCTTGTTCACATCAGAGCTTGCTGTTCAGCTAGGTCAGCAATTTTCATACTTCTGGGTCTCAGGATCCTTTTTTACCCTTCAAACTTTTTGAAGATCCCAGAGAACTTTTGTTGTTGTGAGTTATATATATTTACCATATGAGAAATTAAAACAAATATAAAACTGTTCCTACATTAATTCATTTTGAATTAACACTAACATTTTAAAATCACAACTAACCACATTTTCCAAATCAAAATAATCTGAAAAGAGTGCTTTTATTTTACGAATTTGCACATTTCTTTGTTTCTGGCTTACCAGAAAACAGCTGGATTTTCCTTATCTTCTTCTTTCAGTCCACTGACATATCACATGTTGTGTAGCCCCTGGAAAATATGACTGTTTGCTTGTGAGAGAAGGAGAGTGAAAAGGGTAAATGACATCTTAGTGTTGTTGTAAAAACAATTTTGATGTCATTGACCTCCTGAAAGGGTCTCATGGACCACCCATTCCCTTCCCTTGGTTCCCACCCTTCCCATTCCCTTGATGTGTCTCCAGACCACATGTGGAGAACTGCTGAGTTAAGAGTATAAGCTTTTATGTTAAAGGTTAAGAACACCTTAAAGTGAAACTTCCTTGAAAAAGAATATAGCATATGTGATAATTCTGTATAGTATTTCTAATCAGATTTTAGGATTTCTTAAGCACATCTGTAGATTTCAAATTTCCTAGTCAGAATTTTAAGGCTTTTGTTCTAATCCTTCCCATGTGAATACTACCAGTTATGAAAATGAAAAGAAACGTCATGATATTATTTCTTTTAATGATGCATTTAACTATTGCCCAACTATAAGGAGCTGAAGTACTTCAATACCTGGCACAAAATATAGTAAGCAGTCTTAAGAGTATTTGTTACACCTCCTAATGTTGTTCTGTGACTTTAATTAATTAATGTTTTGTCACTTAAATGGAATGCTGAAATATAAAAAGAAGCGTTTGATAAAATTAATGTTAGGAGACAAAGGGTGAGATTGTATTTTCAAATAATATATGAATTTTGTATTTTTGCCCATTCTTGGGAGAAAAAATATACTTGCCTTGAAAGTTAGGGATACTGGAAATTACCAGAACTAATTTTCATAAATTCACAATGGATGGCTCTTTATAGTAGTCTTACAAAGAATTTTAGAACAATTGGAATTGGGTGTAGTATAAGTTTATAGTTGAAAATTCACTAGATACAAGACCAAACATAAAGCTTGATCCAGCCTCTGAGTTATTGCATTCATACAATTCAGTAGCCAAGTACTTTGGTCAAGAGGTATGGGTAGTAATTTAACACCTCATTACTCTTCTTTTTAAGGCTTCTTTCTGCCTTCCTCTTCTCTCTCACCCTCTTTTCCTTCATCTCTCCTCCTTCCATAAATCCTCTTCCTGGTAGTTTTGCCTCCCATGTTCATATTAGCTGTGGTTTTATTTTGTTTTTGCCTGGGGTACTCCCCAGCACTCCTTTGTTAGTTGCAATGTTTCCTAACTCCTAACAATTTAACTTGCTCAGTGTTAGAAAACTGTCCAGACTTGTCCTGGGAAATGAAATTCTAGTTTGACCTTTGCACAGTTTGCTTTACATCCTAGGGTTGTTTTTTTTTTAATTTTAATTTTTATTTTATTACAGTCACAGAGAGAGAGAGAGAGAGGCAGAGACATAGGCAGAGGGAGAGAAGCAGGCTCCATACACCGGGAGCCCGACGTGGGATTCGATCCCGGGTCTCCAGGATCGCGCCCTGGGCCAAAGGCAGGCGCCAAACCGCTGCACCACCCAGGGATCCCACATCCTAGGGTTTTTTTTTTATTTTTTTATTTTTTTTTATTTTTTTTACATCCTAGGGTTTTAAAGAAAAATTGTAACTCTTGATTTTGTACATCAGTGAGATGAAATTGGTGTTGAGGGCACCTGGGTGGCTCAGTTGGTTGGGTGGCTGCCTTTGACTGAGGTCATGATCTCAGAGTCTTGGGATCAAATTCCTGCTCAGTGAGGAGTCTGCTTCTCCCTGTCCCTTTGCCCCTCGTCACTGCTGATGTGCATAGTCTCTCTCTCTCTCTCTCTCTCTCTCTCTCTCCCCACCCCCCGCCCCGGCTCTCTCAAATAAATAAATAAAATATTAAAAAAAAAAAAAGAAATTGGTGTTGAAATACATTATTAATACTTACCTAAGAAGTTTGTAAACACATTGATTCATAGTCATTTATAATTGCTTATCCTTTTTCATTCCCCAAAGATTTAATGCTGAGTCATATATTAAGGTAAAATTATATTGCATGATGAAACTGAAGTATTCTCATTCAAATGCTAGACTTAGTCTAGCATTTGTTAAATTTACCCAATGAAATTTACCTGATATCTGTTAAATTTACCCGATGAAATGTAATGCTTTTTATGAAATTTAGCCATCATGAATAAGGTAGAGATATGTAATTTTGAGATACTTTGAAACCATTAAAAAAAGGAAGTTTTTGAGAAACTTAGGAACTCAAAGGTATGTTATGTAAATAGCTTGATTGAATGTACATGTTAGAGATGCAGTAATTCTCCTCTAGCAACAAGTTGGCTTATATGAAGTAGAGCAGAGCAGATTTCCTTATGCATGCTTTTCCTCATCTGTGAGAAATTGTGTGTGAATAATTATAGTTTTGTGTCACGTTTAATAGAGATAGTTTGATAAGAGATTTGAAGGTTGAGTAAAATGAGAAGTTGACTGCTTGGATGGCGGAGCTAGAGTAGAAATTTCTGGAATGCAGCTTTAGAAGAGCTCAAATGAGACAGAGTAAATAAATCTGAGCCTTCGAATAGGTCTGTTCCTTGTGTTAGTGAGGTGTGGTGGGAAGGCAAGGGAGGCTACACACATTATAAGGTGACAGAGTCCGAAAGGTATACTTTGCTTTGTTTCTAGGAGCTCCAGAATGAAGCTGATAGTTAATATGAGTAGAAGTACACCTGTATAATTTTCAACATTTGGGAGGATGTTTAAGAAACACTTGCTCAGTAAGTTAATACATGGGATAAATAATGTAGTCTAAATCATTTTCCAATCAAGATTTTCTTTGTGGTTCCAGAAGAATATAAAAAAATGAGCATTTTATTCCTTTTTTAAAAAGATTTTTTATTTATTCATGAGAGACACACAGAGACATTTTATTCCTGATTGTAAAAATAGCATTTTTTCATAACAATTTGGGAAAGTTTAAAAAGTATAAAAATGGAAGTGGAAGTCACCTGTGCTTCCTCTAATCTCTGTTGTTAGCTTTCTGTTTTTTCCTTCTAGTGTCTTTTCGTATGTGTGTTTAATAACTCATTAAAAACATTTTATTTTAAAAGTAATGTATGATTGTTGTAAACAACATAATTAAATGATCACTTCAGAATTATAGGAAGTAAATAACAGAAGTTGTCCTTCACAGTGTATCCCCACAGGTAGTTAAAGGCTGTGTTGTGTTCTACAATATGGGTATGACATAATTGATGAACATAATTTGTTAAATTAGTCTGTAGTTGATGAATGTTTAGGTGGTTCCCATTTAGTTTCTTCCTTCCTTCCTTCCTTCTTCTTTTTTTTTTTTTTTTTTTAAACTGTTACCAGCACCACAACTTCAGTATGGTCTTATGCATGTTTTTGGGTTTTTTGAAAAGGTTAGGACAGTTTTCTTCTAAAAATGTTCCAATTCGTATTTCACCAACAAGATTTTAACTCACAGCTTTGTTAGTCTGGGCTAATTAAGTAGCTTTTAGATTATAAATATCTTTTTGGTACTACACTAAAACTTGACCAGTGGTAGTTTCTTAAAGTTGTAGTGTAGAGCTAGAAGCCACATGGAAAAGCATTTTCCTAGTCTCTCTTACATTAAAATCCATTATATTTTAGATCATTTACCTGTTCATGGTTTTATAAAAACATGCATTGGTCACTTGGAAAAAACTGATTTACTGAATGAGATTTTCAATTATTGCCATATTTATTACCTAAAATTAAGTTGTAGTAAATGTTACCACAGTTTTATCGGAAAAGGTATTGTGTTTTTCTGTCTTTAGTATTGGGAAGCTTTCAAAAGTCATCCTGGCAAAAATCTAATTTTTCTGTGAAAGCTTGAATTTTATTATTGGTAACAAATAGGAACGAGTAAATTATTTCACTTTTGCTTAAAGTAACGGACTCTCTTTGTTCATTTTTTAAAATGGCTTTTTTTTCCTGCATTGTTGAATAGAATTCAACAATGTAGAATTCTATACTGTTGAATAGAAGAGGTGAAAGTGGACATCCTTGTCTTGTTTCCAGTCATAAGTGGAAAGCATTAATTCTTTTACCATTAAGTATGATGTTAGCTGTGAGTTTCTCATAGAGGCCCTTTACCAGACTGAGGAAGTTACCCTCTTTCCCAGATTTGCTGAGAGTTGATGTCACATGCTTTTTCAATATCTCTTAAGATGATGTCATGTTTTTTCATATTTATTCTGTTACTCTGGTGAGCTGCATTGGTGGATATTTGAATGTTAACCTAAATTTGCATTCCCTGGTTAAATTATTTTTGATCAAGGTGTCTTGTCCACCCTTTTAACCCATCATGTCTCACCCTATGCATAAAGATGTAGTGCCTGTTCTATAAGCATTCATTGAATTAAGACCGTGAGATTACTTAAATGATTTTCTGTTTCTGGAAAGCTTTGAAAACATTTGAATAAATCAGTCATTTAATAAACCAAGATATATTGCTACCTTATTGAGAGGTCATCTCACAACAACTTAAATGAATATTAAGAATACAGATGGTGCCTCTGAAGGAAGTTGAAAAGCTCTTTGACAGTCCTTTCATGGAAGAACCTCAGAACCTGTTTAGTTTTCCATTCCATATATAGTTCTAACAAACTTGATGATCTGCTTTGCTTGCATCTTACAGATCAGAAGCAACAAACTAGGGTAGAAGTGAGTTATTAGAGATTGCTAAATGAAGAGCATGAAAATTAACTTCCAGTGGCAGAGAGGGGAAAAATATGGCCTTGTGGAAATAATTTTAAAAACTCAGTAGCTCAGAAGTATTAATGTCTTAATTGCAGCTCCAGGCTCTTAATAGTATAATAAAAGCAGTGTATAGCACAATAAAAGTAGTATTTCAGAGTTGGAATAAACTTTAGTGAGCTTTCATTTCACTATTTCTGAACTTTTTCCCTGTTTTTACACATATGAGGGGTAGATCTGACACATGCTTGCAAGACTGGCTATGGTAAGAGTGGCTTATGCTAAAACAGTGATGCCCATGGTGAAGGGAAGTGTTTGTGTGTGTGAGTGTGTGGCAAGGTGTGCTGACATACATATATGGAGAAGGTGTATATGAATCTGTTTCGGGGGTGGGTCATGTATGCAGTTTGAATGTGTCCACTCCCCTCACCAATTTATTACCTGTCTTGCCTTCTTCCCCAGATGTTCTGCTGCCTCACTATTCACATTTGAGAAAAACTGGTCTTATTCAAATTGCTAATGTTACAGATAAGTGCAACTACAATGAATTTGAAAAAGAACAGGACAGTTTAAAAAAGGAAAGTTTAAAAAAGAATAGGAAAGTTTTATCTAGAGACTCTTTTCCCTTCTAAAATTACTAAAAACAAACTAACAAGCAAAAAAAAAAAAAAATCACTTGAAAGTAAAAGTGAGACGTTGAAGATGGAAGGAGTTTACTTTACACAAATAAATGCATTGTTAAGATAAATTGATCACTGATGATATGTTTATTGCAAATCTCTTAGTTCTAAAAATAAAATACAGGTGATTTATGTGCATTTAGGCTTCATATTTGGGATTTGTATTATTTTGTATTGTATGATAAATTACGTAGTATATAGTAGCATAGTGGAAGAGACTTCTTTATCTCTCAATTTCTGTGGGCCAGGACTCCAGGCATGGCTTAACTGGGTCCTCTGTGGAGAGTATTGCCAGGCTGAAATCTAGGTGTAAGCCTGGACTAGAGTCTGACCTGAGGCTCAGAGTCTTTTTCCAAGCTCACTGATTATTTTCAGAGTTCAATACCTCATGGCTATAGGAACGAGGCCCTCAGTTGCTAGAGCCTGCCCAACATTCCGGGGCACATGGCCTCTTCTACAACATGACAGTTTGCTTTTTAAAAATCAGAGTTTCTCTGCTGCTTTGAATATCTTTGACTTTGGACCCTCCTTTTTAAAGGGCTTACCTGACTTGTTCAGGCCCACTGATGAGGCCTTAATTACATCACCTTGTTACATAGCATAACCTAATCACAAGAATGAAATCTGGGGTCTTACCTGCACTCGTGGGAAGGGAATTGTATGATGTATGTGCAGAGAATGGAAATCTTGGAGGGTAATCCTAGCATTATGCCTACTTCAGACTTACTAAAGAGAACAGTGACTTGTTTGTTTAAAAAAAAATCGTATCTTTCCTGTGTGGCAAGGAAACATATTCTCTCACTTCCTCTCTCTGGTAAGGTGTTGGAGACCAACACTGAAGCACTGTTTATGATGTAGTTCAGTAATGCAGCTGCAGGAGAGATGGAACCAGGCTGCCCTGTGAACATGAAGGAAAAGGTACAGGGAGGAGATTGATTCCGGAAAAATTCATTGTATGTTTGGAAAAAGTGCAGATACTGCTGCAGTTCTTGAAAAAAAAAAAAAAAAAAGATTAATGCCACCTATTGATTTTCTAAGGAAGAAAAATATGATATTTAAGATAAGGAAATGATTAAAATCCTTTTTCTTTTCCCTCAGATGGTATACCTCAAGTTTACTATTTTGGCCCTTGTGGTAAATACAATGCCATGGTGCTCGAACTTCTGGGACCTAGTTTGGAAGATTTGTTTGATTTATGTGACAGGACGTTTTCTCTTAAGACAGTTCTCATGATCGCTATCCAGCTGGTAAGTCAAGCAGGAGGTTCTGAAGCCATGGTTCCTTTGGTGTCACACATTTAGATAGAAAATCTCAAGGTCTGTGTTGTTATCTTCACAGAAGATTTGACCTAATGACGTTTCTGCATTTCGTCTTCTTAGGATGTGTAGAACTCAAAATAACCGAGCCAAGTACATTTTATTTGGGTAAAAGAATTAATACCTTAGTGCCTTAAGATCAGAATGCTCAGCTTGAGAATTGTGTCTAGCTTTCATATTAGAAGAGGAATGCTTAGAAAAGAGAAATGTGGATTTATAATGTTAGGGATAAATTCTAATGGCCTAGAAAAAGAAGAAACAATGGGAGAGTCTTATAAAATATTTAAATTTTCAAGGAACCTATGAGGAAACAACTTAGAGAATGATTTAAGGCAGTTTTGAAATCACTGCCAGTAGAATGTTGCAAAATCTTAAAATTGTTTTTCTCCATTGACTCATTAATTTTGTCTCTACAAATATATCCAGCCGAAGTGTTCACATATACTTAAAAGCATATTGTGCAAGGATGTTTATCATAAAGTGAGAAAAAACCCAAATGTAGAGATAATAGAATTAGTTGAATAAATTATTAACAGCCATAAATAATATGTAGCCTTTAAAAACTGTGTATTAAAAAATGTCCTGTAACCTGGAAAATGCTCAAAATATATCATTAATGAAAAGTGTTGGTCATAGAATATTTTATATTATGATCCAGAATTTGTTAACAAACTAAAATGTCCTAAGTGGCTGTGTATTTACATTGTGTTGTCAACTATTATTATCGCTAAATGAAGCAATTTTGTTTTCTTGTTTGTCATGTCCTACACTGTGACAGTTTATACAATGAACATTGTTTGAGAATGTGTAAAAGAATTAGTGGAAATGTACTATATTATCATTAGATTGGTCTTCCAGAATTTTCTGGTTTCAAGATCTTTTAAAATGTTTAATACCTAAAGAAAGACATAAGTTATAAAAAGAAAAAAGAGGTCTCCTGAAGGATACTGTGTTGTTTTTATTTAACAATTTAGACTCCAAGTTTCTTTAATATAGCAGTTACTCCATGATTGGATTGATAAGGAAGAACAGATTCCAACTTTATGAAGATGTCTCTGTATGTCTCAGTTCAAGACTTCGTATTGGTAGACTTGTTTGGGTGTCTGAGGTGGCTTCATCTATAAGTGCTGACAGATCTGGCTTACCAGCGTGAAAGCAATTTATGAAGTTCAAATACTTTCATTTATAAGTGACTGTAATAGTGAAACCAAAGACTTCTAGTCATAATTGAATATATTTTTGAGAAACTATAGACTGATATTATATTACTTTTAAAGGGTTGAAACAGTTTCTTACTTTTTTCTTCTTTATGTTGTTTTCTATGTGAGAATTTTCTCATCTCTATCATGCTCTTTTTATGCTAGTCATAGCCTAAAATAAAACTTTCTTTTTTCTTTCTTTCCTTTTTTTTTTTTTTTTGGTGAATCAAGATCTCTCGCATGGAATATGTCCACTCAAAGAACTTGATATACAGAGATGTAAAGCCTGAGAACTTCTTAATAGGACGTCCAGGAAACAAAACCCAGCAAGTTATTCATATTATAGATTTTGGTTTGGCAAAGGAATATATTGATCCAGAGACGAAGAAACACATACCATACAGAGAACACAAGAGCCTTACAGGAACAGCTAGATATATGAGCATAAACACACATTTAGGAAAAGGTACGTATACCTTTCATAAGTACAGAAATTTGAATTTAGTAACTATGCTAACAGTGCAAGTTTTTGTTATTATGGTTCAGTTTTGGTGGGATTACAGTTGCTTCTGTTGTAATTATTATTTATCACAGCTCGCTAGAGTTAACTTTGATTTATATTTATTACAACTCTTTAAGTTGTTCTAGGGTAAATGAATGGCATATCATTCACCATGTCTTTTTTTTTATGTGACAACTTGAAATGTTCAGCTTTGATACACAGTGAGGCTGATGCATATGATTATCCTTATATTAAAGAATATGAGCAAATACTTAATTTTAGCTGCATTTAGTGTGTGAAGATTTTTGATTGAGACTGGCTCTCTGATACAGCAAGCCATGGAGAGGGCATCCTACCCAATACATTTAATGCTAAGAGTATATATCTTAGGGTTTTGTTTTTTTCTTAAAGATTTTATTTATTTATTCATGAGAGATACAGAGAGAGAGAGAGAGGCAGAGACACAGGCAGAGGGAGAAGCAGGCTCCATGCAGGGAGCCCGACGCAGGACCCGATCCTGGGTCTCCAGGATCAGTCTTGGGCTGAAGGCGCCGCTAAACCGCTGGGTCACCGGGGCTGCCCTACCTTAGTGGTTTTGTTTACTATGTAGTAACTATATGACTTGGGGCAAATTATGTAACTTTTTAAAGAGGGTTCCTTATACAATAATATCAACCTTACAGAGTTTCTTACAGTTTTTTGTTTTTTGTTTTTTTCCCTGTCCAGGAACACATAATTTGTTTGTCACATCTCTTTAGTCTCTTTTTATTTGGAACACTCCTTTACCTTTCTTTATGGCTCATGACCTGGATATTTTTGTTAAGTACCTTTGGCTATTATGTGGAATGTCTTCAATTTGAGTCTGTCTCATAATTTCTTCATGATTCTATTTGAGTATGCATTTGTAGCACAAAATCACAAGTGACATGTTGTCAGTGCATCAAGTCAGGAGGCATGTGATGGCATTTGGTTTCAAGTTTTGGCCCATTGCTTTAGTGTAGTGTCTTCTAAGATCCTCCATCTATAAGTTTTGTCTTTGCAATTCAAAAGTATTTTGTAAGTAGATTTTTGAGTTTATGTAAATACAAATATGTTGTTCCTCCTCAAATTTTACTTACTAGATTTAGCATCCAGTGATGATTTCCTAATTGATTATTCTTTGTGTGTTTATTGATCTAATGTAAGCAAAAGGTTTTTCTTCCTTTCCCATTTAAGGACTTTTGTCAGTATGGACTCATGAATTTGAATTTTATTGAAAGCAGTATAGTTTATTACTGTCATTCTTTCTTTTGATACTACTCACATTGTCCCAGATTTGGTCATTGGTTGCTCCATCAAGCTGGCTGATCTATCCTTTTGTTCTCATGATTGAGACCTTTACTTTCTGGAGCTACAAATTGTTCTAGATTTTTCTTGTTTCTCCCTTTTATTGGATAATGATAGAAAGCAAGATTTGGGCACTGGATATATTCATTGCTATTGGTGTGTTATTATTTCTAGACTCTTTCTGTAGCAGAACTTAGAAATGCATATGCATATGTGAATCACACGTCCACACATATATACATATGCAAATATGCCTACACATGTGTTAATGCTTATCTATTAAGAATCACGAGTTGATGCTGATACATTTAATTTTAGTCTAATATCACAAAGTAGCATCCTTGTTTTCCATGTGTGTAATTCCCTTCTCTTTCCTCTATATATGTCTTTTTGTGGACAGTGAGAAATCTGGCTACCACTACTCTGTTTACTCATTGTTAGAAGGCTAAGATCCTCAGAATATCGTTTCAGAATTGGTGGCAAATAGCAGTATGTAAAGCAAGCTTACTAGAATTGACAGTATTTATAATTCTTGTTTTATTGAAAAGTTCATTTTTAAATTGAAATAAAATTTACATTGAGTAAAATTTACAGCATTTGAGTATGGATAGTCCACAGCCCTGTCAAAATTTACATTATCATCATCCTCTAGACTCTATTCTTGTTCTCTCCATACTTTGTCTAAAAGTAACCATTGATAGGATTTCTTTTTACCATAGATTAGTTTTGCTAATTCTATTACTTCGTATAAATGGAATCATCTGGCTTCTTTTGCTTAGTATGAGGCTAATGTTTATTTTTCAGTATTTTTTTCTTTTCTTTTTTTTAGAGAAGAGGGAGGGGCATTAGGAGAGGGAGGGAAAGAGATTCTTAAGCAGGCTCCACACCCAGCACTGAGCCGGACTGGAGGCTTGATCTCTTCAAGATTATGAGATTATGACCTGGGCCAAGATCAAGAATTGGGCACTCAACAGACTGAGCCATGGAGGCACCCTGATAATTTGTTTCTTTTTAAGGCTAATCAGTATTCCATTGCACAGATACCCTACACAGATTTTATATTCTAATGTTGATGAACATTTTGATTATTAAAAGGTTTTTACTAATAGAGATTTTTAAACCTTTTAGTGGGCATATGTTTTCAGTTCTTTTGGGTAAATATCTAAGATTAGAATTATTGTTGGGTCATATAGTAGGTATTGTTTAACTTTATAGGAATCTGCCCATCAGTACCCCAAAGTATTTACACCATTTTGTTTCCACCAGCAGTGAATGAGAGTTATGTTTGTTTCACAGTCTTGACAACAGTTGGAGTTGTCATTCTTTTTCATTTTAGCTGTTGTAGTGGGTATGTAATGATATTTTGTTTCTCCATAACTCGTGATTCTGAGCAGTTTCCTGTGCTTATTGACCATTTGTATACATTCTTTTGTGACATGTGTGTCATTTGATTATTGATTTGTAGGAATTCTTTATATGTCCTGTATATAAATTCTTTCCCAAATATATGTACTGTGAGTAGATTCTCCTAGTCTGTGGCTTATCTACTCATTATCTTAATGGTGCCAGTGGATGTGCAGAAGTTGTAAATATTTGTGAAATCAATTATTAATTTTTTGTTTTATGATTATTACTCTTTGAATCCTAATAAGTCGTTGTCCCCATTAGATGAAGACATTCTATGTTTTCCTTTACCATCTAGAATTAATTTTTATGTGGTGTGAATTATTAGACTTTCAGGTTCTTTTTATGATGCCATATTCTTTCCCATGGAGTTACTTCTTTGCCTTTCTAAAAAAAATCAGTTCTAGGTTATATTTATAGTAGTTTATTTTTAAGTTTTAAACCATGATAAGTTTTCATATCAGAGAAAGTCAAACTTAATTTTCTGCTTTTAGATTTCATCCCTGACATCTCACTCAAAAGGAAGAATAGACAGAAATGTAAACCAGTCAGTACTTACCCATCATCACTGCTCAAGTGTACCTTACAGTATATAGTCACTTGTTGTTAAAGACCTTAGCAGTCATCTGACCCAGGCTTCTTCCCAGACTTACCTGCTATATATGCCATGTCCCTGTTTCTTCTCTCGATCAGAACTAATAGCACTTGCTAATAGGATTTTCCCTGACAGCCTCCTGATAGTAGAGCCATGGTATTTCTTTTTCTTTTCAGCTGTCTGAAATGCCTGAAAAATGCAAATTTGCCTTACTTTAAGAAAAGTTTCAAATATCTAAAATTAGTTGCCTTCAGGTAGTGTTTGCGGGAGGAGTGCCTTTCAGTAGCACACTTTTGTGATAGATTTAAAATAAGGTTGAGTAGATACACAACTTTCAGAATTGTGTCTTCTATTAAAATCAGATACACCTGTACTTATATGAACAGTGTCTGTGAGAGATTTTCATGTCATGGTGGTTGTTAACAGACTATTTCATAACAACTAACAAAGGTTCACCACCATTTTATTGTGAGACATGAAGTCACAACTTCCTTATGGCCCAGTGTTTTTTTTTTATCTGAACAATGGTAAATGTAACAGCATTCTATTTGTAGAAATGGCAAAGTGAATCTGATATGTTTGTCCTTGTTAGGAAAAGCCTTCAGAGCTTGGGAAATGGCATTTAACTATTAGAGTAATCTCTTTTTACTCCTTTTTCAGAAAGAAAACAAAATATTTCTTTGGCCAGTATTACAAAGAACTAAAGCTTTAACCCTTACTTTCTCCTATTTATCAAAACCCTGCTTCTCAGTTTTGACATAGTACTTGGGAAGTAGTGGGCAATATTAACAGAGAGAAAATTTGTTTCCCAGATTACATGATTTCCTGTTTTTTAAGAAGTTAGGAGTAAGCTAAAGTCATGTGAGTTTAAGTGCTGAAGAGTTAAAGCATTTTTAAGTGAGATGGCTGCGAACATGGGCTTATTAATGATGTTTTGAGTTTCTAGAGCACTTGGCTTTGTGAGGAGTCAGGAGCAAATAAAAAAGAAAAAGTGAAAATATGATCTTTTAGTGGTGATTTTAATTTGTGTATATATTATTTCTTTTCTATGATTTCTTTCCTGCTTTGCCTGGGCTTTGGTGATTACCCTTTTAAGAGGAATTAAAGCCTTCTTATTCATTTATTTATTCTTGTGCATTCAAGAACTTTGTACATACATACTTCAAAAGAGAATATGACCATATAGACATTTGTGCAGATTTATTTTTCCTTTGTGAAGATCACTGCATTGTATCAGATTTGAAAAGGAAAAAGATGGAAGAATAGTGTAAAATCACATTGTGGATTTTAGCTTCTTTATTCCTGTGTTACGTATCTGTTGATCTTCACTGGATGATTAATGTTCAAAATGCAGATGTCGTGCTTCACTTATGTACCTTCTAAAACCTTCTTAAGTCACTGTCCAAGATGAAATCTTACTAAAGCTATGTGTGACATGTGGATTTTTGTGGTCTGCCTTAGTGGAAGCCTTCTTTACTGTTATCATGTTGAATTGTTTTTTTAAATTGTGTCTGCTTGAGTGTCTTATTTTTAATCTTTTTAAAGAGTTTTGTTTTGTCAACTGCTTTGAACCTCATAATCTTCCTTTTGGATCACTTTGTCATTTCATGAAAAAACTCTTGTTTAAGTCATTTGAGATAGAATAAATACTATGCATTTCTCTCTAGTAAGTAACATTAGAATTGTCTAATTTTTAAAAAATTAATATTGAGTATTCATGAAGAAAGGGACTAGGATTTGAGGAATAAACTGCCATTTGCTTTGTGTTAATAAAAATCTGTGTTGCTTAGAAGAATAACATTTCAAGCCTCTAAGTGGTAAGCTTTCTGTACAGGAGCAAAGGGATCACAGAATGGTTTTACAAAAATGCCTTCTTTCTGTGCTGTCATCTGATGATGTGATTCATATAATTTCTCACTTAATTGCCCAAATTCCTGAGGACAGCTCTGAGGCTCCCAAACAGCTTTTTAGCAGTTTAAAAACATGTATTTACATTTTATAATTACATTTTAACAGTTTAAAAATGAATTGGACAATTCCTCATTTTCTTAGACAAAATATGATGAGCATGATTTACATTTTCTGGATGATTCAGCCTTGTAAGTTTTGTATGATTACTATTATATAGTAATCAAGTTTAGTTGGAGAAGGTTATCTAAGTTTAGAGAAAATGCATTTAAATACCAGTGCTTTTTTTTTTAATAGATGTTATTTTTTAGAACAGTTTTTTAAAAGAAGTTTTTGATTTACAGAAAATTAGGCAGAAGGTACAGAGATTTCCCTTATACTCCCTGCAGCACCACCCCAATATCCACATTCCCCACCAGACTGGTACATTTGATGAACCTACACTGACACATCATTATCCATCTAGAGTCCATAGTTTACTCTTGGTATTGCACATTCTGTGGGTTTTAGATACATTTATAATTACATGTATCCACCATTATAGTATCATACAGGAGAGTTTTACTTCCCTAGGCATCCTCTATGCTCCACCTAATCATCCCTTGTCCCTTACCTCCCTCTCTCCAAACCCCTGGCAACCACTGGTCTTTTTATTGTCTCCATAGTTTTGCCTTTTCCAAATACATGTAGTTTGAAATAAACAGTATGTAGCCTTTTCAAACTGGCTTCTTTTACTTGGTAATACGCATTTAAGATTTCTCCATGTTTTCCATAGGTTTCCAAGGTTTTCCAAGGTTTCTTGATAGCTCATTTCTTTTTAGTGCTGAATAATATTGCATTGTCTGGAGGTACCACAGTTTTTTTTACTCATTCTTCTACTGAAGGGCATCTTGATTGCCTCCAAATTTTGGCAATTATGAATAAAGCTGCTATAAACATCCATGTACAGTTTTTTTTTTAAGATTTTATTTATTTATTCATGAGAGACACACACACACACACACACACACACACAGAGGCAGAGATAGGCAGAGGGAGAAGCAGGTTCCATGCAGGGTGCCTGATGTGGGACTTGATCCCGGGACTCCAGGATCACGCCCTGGGCCAAACGAAGGCAGGCTTCAAACCGCTGAGCCACCCAGGGATCCCCCTATGTACAGGTTTTTATGGGACCTACGTTTTCAACTCCTTTGGGTAAATACCAAGGACAATGCTGGATCATATGTTAGAAGTATGTTGTAAGAAGCCCCTAAACTATCTTTCAGAGTGCCTGCACATTTTGCATTCCCACTGCCAAGAAATGATCCTATTGCTCCACATTCTGGCCAGCCCTCGGTATTGTTAGTGTTTTAGATTTCCACCTTTATTAATGGCTATGTAGTTCTTCTAGGGTTCCTGGGACAAACTCCTGTGTGGAAAAGAGCTTTTTCCCTCCACAACACCAAGCAATTCTCAGACACTTGTAGTAGAATTCAGCTTAAATTCTGACATTGTCTACCTGGAGATAGCATCTGATCCCAAGGTGTTAAGAATTCCTTCCTACAGGATTGCTCTCCACATCCTACTTCAGATACCACTTTGAAGCTCTAGGTTGTTACCTGTGCTTCTGACTGATTATCTGCAGATAAGAGGCTCCAGTACCACCTTCCTTAAGTTCAATTTATTTGCTAGAGTGGTTTCATAGACTCAGGAAAGAACTTACTTAGGTTTACCAGTTTATTATAGGACATGATAAAGGATAAGAATGTAGGATGAGATCTCAAACAAAGGCACTTCTGTCCTAGTGAAGCTTGTGGGACCTGGCTTGCTGACACATGCAGCGAACGTTCTGGTTCCCCAAGAACCAGAAAAGTCTAAAGTGTAAAGTCTTCTAAAAGGGTAAAAGAGTTGTAAAGGGTAAAAAACCTCTTAGGTTTTTATGGGGGGTTCATTACATAGTCATGATTGACTAATGCATTGGCCATTGGCTAATTCAACCTTCAGCCTCTCTTCCCTGCCAAAGGTTGTGGGGGTGGGACTGAAATTTCCAACCCTCTAATCATATGGTTGGTCTTCCTGGCAACCAGCCCCTGACCTTGAGAGGGTTCAGAATTCACCTTCATTAATAACAGGATACCCATTTCACCTTTATGGTCCGGAAGTGTTTTCAAGAACTGTGGCTAGGACAGGCTGGGTGGCTCAGCGGTTTAGTGCTGCCTTTGGCCCAGAGTGTGATCCTGGAGACCCAGGATCAAGTCTTACGTTGGGCTCTCTGCACGGAGCCTGCTTCTCCTTCTGCCTGTGTCTCTGCCTCTCTCTCTGTGTCTCTCATGAATAAATACATAAAATCTTTTAAAAAAATAAAAAAAAAATAACTGTGGCTAAAGACTGAATATATCTTAAGAAATATATATCTGGTGAATGTCATCTGAATGATGATTATATTTCCTATAAATCACTGTGTCACAGTAGTGTTATCTCATTTTAATTTGTGTTTCTTGATGACACAGGATGTGTAGCATTTTTTCATATGCTTACTTGTCATCTATGTATCTTTTTGGTGAGGTGTCTTTTAAGGTCTTGTGCATTTGTACTTTAATTTTTTTTCAAACTTTTTAAAAGATTTTATTTATTCATGAGAGACACACAGAGGGAGGCAGAGACATAGGCAGAGGGAGAGGGAGAGGGAACCTGATGCGGATCTTGATCCCAGTACTGTGGGATCACAGCCTAAGCCAAAGGCAGATGCTCAACCACTGAGCCACCCAGGTGCCCCTCTTTGGCCCATTTTTAATCAGGTTATTTGTTTTATTACTGTTGATTTTAAGAGTTCTTTGTATATTTTGGATAATAGCTCTTTATGAGCTGTATCTTTTGCAAATATTTTCTCCTAGTCTGTGGCTTATCTTTATTCTCTTGACAGTGTCTTTAGCAGAAAACTGAAGTTTTAATTTTAACCAAGTCTAGCTCATCAACTATTTCTTTCAATGGTCACACCTTTGGTGTTACATCTAAAAAGTCATCTCTAAACCCATGGTCATCTAGATTTTCTCCATGTTATATTCCAGGAATTTTATAGTTTTGCAATTGACAGGTCTTTTGACCCATTTTGGTTAATTTTTGTAAAGAGTATAAAATCTATGTCTAGATTAATTTTTTTTAACATATGGATGACATCCAGTTGTTTGAGTACCATTGGTTGAAAAAACTTTGCTGCATTGTATTGCTTGTGCTTGTTTGTCAAAGATGATTATATTTGTTATGCTGGTCTATTTTTGGCTCTCTATATTCTATTCAATTATCTTTTTGTTCTTTCACAAACTACTGTGTATTGATTACTGTAGATTTATAGTTATTTTGGGTAGTGTATTTTTTAATAGGGTTTTTTTATATTAAATGTCTTGTAGCATACTATTTATCTTGTGTAGTACTGTTGCTGGCAGTACGCTGTTCTTTTGATTTGCTTTTCTTGATAGCCAAATTCATTGGGTCTTATCTAAATTAAGAGAACTGGATTTCAAGAGACTTCTTTAGGAATCAGATGAATGCATGTGCTGAGTTCCATTGCTCAGAAAAGTTTTTCTCTTTATGCATTCTTGTTATTGCTAGACTGGGTATCTGGATTGGTGAGTTGTTGCAGCAAATTGTCTTGCATAATTGTGTCTTTTCTTTTCCTAAATAGGTTTGTGTTTTCATTTAACAAAAACCATTTTAATTATATAATTTTGAAAGATGTTAATGAGCTCAGTGAATCTTGAGAAAGAAGAGTGTTTTGGGTTTTTTTTGTGCAATGTTAGGGAAATGTAATTTTTAACATTTTTAGGAAGAAAAAAGTGAAATATTTACTTGTAGTAATTTTTGCTTTAAAATTTGTGTTTATTTATTTATTTTAAAAAATATTTTATTTATTTATTCATGAGAGACACACAGAGAGGCAGAGACACAGGCAGAGGGAGAAGCAGGCTCCTTACAGGGAGCCCAATATGGCATTTGATCCTGGGACTCTAGGATCATACCATGGGCTGAAGGCAGGCGCTAAACTGCTGGGCCACCCAGGGATCCCCAGTTTTTTATTTATATATAAAGAATGATTTAAATTTTCTTCAGGGAAAGAAAATTTTTATATCTTTCTTCATCCTTTTATTTTTCAATTTTTTTTAGTATAGCTGACATACAATATTGCATTAGTTTCAGTTGTACAACCTAGTGATATGATAACTTTATATCTTTGAGACATAATGTATATGCATTAAAATATACAGATCTCAAATATATCACTGAAAGAATTTTGATACTCTCCCCTCTTTATGTTGTAGTCATATACATATCAACATACACTGAAAACTCCACTGTTATAAATTTTGTTTTCAACAGCCATGTATATCTTTTTATAAAAAACACTCATGTATCTTAAAGATCAAATATTTGCAATGTATTACTCTTTCTTCATTACCAAGGTTTTCTTCATTGTTTTCTTTTGAGCTCCCTTGTCTTGCCTGTATTTAGTTTTGACTAACATGTCTTGATCTCATTTTTCATTTTTGCAGGAAAATGCTGTAATGAGCTTATTTTTTTGCCAACATATATGTGTATATTACAAAGTTTTCCACTTCTAAGTGTTTGTATATATTTTTTTTGACAAGAGTAAATTTGAGCTAATGAAAAGGGAGTATTTTTCTGTTGCTGAAAATTGAATTGAAATTCAGTCAAAATAGAAAACAGTTCTAGGCATACAAGGAATGAAATCAGTTTATAAAGAGGAAAATAATGTTGAGGTAAGGAGTAGAACTTTTAAGTAGAAAAGTATTGCAGAGGGTGTACAATAAACATTTGAATAATTGATGGTTTCTGTTTTGCTTTTGCTTTCTGACATGAAAAAAGGGTGGACATGTGGTTTAGAATTCTGCCTTTCTCTTTCAGGTGCATATTTTTGGGCTAGTCTCTTAACCTTTCTGAGCTTTTGTTTTCTTATTTGGGATTAGTTGTTGCTTTGAGTATAGCTAGAATTTTAAAAGATCATCAAAATGACACACTGACACATACTAGGCTCTTAATATGTGTTGGTTATATGTATTTTATGTGATACATATATCCTTAAAAAGCAAAGTTTAATTGACTGTTTACATAACTTGTAAACTTAATGGAAAACCTATTTAAAAGATTCGTTAAAGATACCTATTGTAAAGTAAATCATTGCTTTCTAATTTCTTAGTTGCTCATGCTAAGGGTCCTTATAATAAGAATTCTTGGCTTTGAGGGAAGCATCCATTTTCAAACAGGCCTTTGTAGTTAAGAGCTTTAAAAAAATGTGAACAGGGTTTAATAAGGACCAGATTGCCTTTGGAAGTTTTTTTTTTCCCCCCATGAACCAGAACTGTTAAAGACCTGAGGAGGTATTCTTTAGTTATTACTGTGTTTCAAAGATAAAGCCTTCCCCATGACTTCTATTACTCACTACATGATGAAATTTACTTCCAGATTTGTCAGTTGATGAAAGAACACAAAGAAAAGAGTTATGAGGGTAAGAAACATTTCAGACTGAGTTTCAGAAGTGGTTTATTTTACTAGTTTGTATTTATGGCTTGAACCTTAAAATACTGTGGAGGTTTTGAGACTAATACTGTTCTCTGAGACAACCATATAGGCAAGATCACTTATGATCATGGCTTGTGGGCACTGTAGTAACTGAATCCCACACCTTGGATAGAATTTAGAGGAAAATTGACTTTTATATTGTGTTCTGCTCTTTAACAGTGCTACTTGGAGGGGTCAGTATTTATGTATTGTTCAGTCCTTGAAATTTATCTCTACAATATTTCTTTTTGATGCTGCTGAAAATGGTATTGCCTTTTAAATTTGTTTTTCCAGTTGTTGGTTACTTTCAAAAAAGTACAGTTGATTTTTATTTTTTTAAAAGATTTTATTTATTTATTCATTAGAGACAGAGAAAGAGAGGCCGAGACACAGGCAGAGGGAAAAGCAGGCTCCTCCTCGCAGGGAGCCCGATGTGGGACTTGTTCCCTGGTCTCCAGGGTCATGCCCTGGCTGAAGGCAGTGCTAAACCGCTGAGCCACCCCGGGCTGCCCACAGTTGATTTTTATAAGTTGACCTTGTATCCTGTAACCTTGCTAAAGACTCCTATACTAGTTCTCAGAGCTTTTTTGTAGATTACGTAGGATTTTTCACATATATAGTCATAGAGTCTGCAGAGAAAACTAGTTTCGCTTACTCATTTCCAATCTGAATACCTTTAATTTTTTTTTTTTTTTTTTTTTTGTAGAAACAAGAGTTTCCATTACGACACTTAGTAGATAATGTGAGAGTGAACATCCTTGTTTTGTTCCTGATTGTAGGGGTGCCTTTCCCATGTAAGAATTATATTAGTTACAGGTTTTTCATAGAAGTCTTTTGTCAGAATGAAGTTTTTTGTCTATTCCTTGTTTAATGAGTATTTTTTTTATTGTAAATGCGCGTTATGTTTTATTAAGTGCTTTTTCTGTATCTTTTTAGGCAATCATATGATTTATATCTTTTATATGATCAATTACATTGGTTTTTGAAAGTTAAACCAATCTTAAATTCATAGGATGAACTCTACTTAGTCATGGTGTATTAGCTTTGAAGGATTTTGTGACTGTGTTGATGAGGGACATTTCCTGTATTTTCCTTTGCTTTTAATGTCTTTTACTGGTAATATCGTTAATGAAAAGAGTTGGGAAAGATTCCCTTCTCCTCTGCTTCCTGAAAGAGTTTGTGTAGAGCTAGTATTATTCCTTAACTGTTTAATGGAATTTACTAGTGATGCTCTCTCACCTTCACTTATATTTTGGGAAGTTTTTAAATTATAAATTAAATCTCTTTATTTATTATAGAACTATTCACATTATCTTTGTAACTTGTAGCTTTCAAGGCATTTGTCCATTTCATCTGAGTTGTTGAATTTACTGGCATAAGTTCATAATATTCTTTTACCACTCTTTTTACCATTCTTTTTATGTATGTAGGATCTCTCCTGGTGCCCCTTTGTTGCTCCTGATGCTAGTAATTTGTATTTTCATTCTTTTAGCCTAGTGAGAGCATTAATTTTATTGAATTTTTCATGTAGCCAGCTTTTGATTTTGTGGGTTTTTTAAATTGTCTTTTTTTGTCATCATTGGTTTCCTCATTTATCATTATTTTTTTCCCTTCTTCTTCTATGTGGTGATGTTGGCCTAGACATAGATAAATGAGTCACAATACAGAGTCCTGAAATGGACCCCTACCCAGATGCTCAATTGGTTTTCAAGAAGGGTGCAAAAGTAATTCAAGGGGGAAGAGGATAGTATTGTAAAGAAACTGTGTGATAATAACTAGGTTTTAGTATTGAAGAAAATGACTTTAAACCCTTACCCACATGGAGCAAAAAGAAGAAAAATTACTTCAAAGAATCCTAGATTTAAGTTTAAGAACCCAAACTGTAGAATTTCTTGAAGAAAAAATAGAAAATCTTTCTAACATTAGGCTTACCGGAGATTTTCAGATAGGACATAAAAAAGCATAAGCAGGGGATCCCTGGGTGGCGCAGCGGTTTAGCGCCTGCCTTTGGCCCAGGGCGCGATCCTGGAGACCCGGGATCGAATCCCACGTCGGGCTCCCGGTGCATGGAGCCTGCTTCTCCCTCTGCCTGTGTCTCTGCTTCTCTCTCTCTCACTGTGTGCCTATCATAAATAAAAAAAAAAAAAAAAAAAAAAAAAAGCATAAGCAAACAACAACAAAAACCTGATATATGTTGTGCTTCATCAAAATGTGAAATTCTGTTCTTTGAAATATACTGTTAAGAAAACAAAGCAAACTACAATGTGGGAGAATGTACTTGCAGAACTTATATCTGACAACTACTTGTATCTGGAATACACAAACAACTCTTACAACTTTATAACAAGACAAATAGTACAATTAAAAAAAATGAGTATAATATTTAAATAGACACTTCGCAAAAAAGATGTATGAATAAGCAGTAACACTGAAACAGTGCTCAAAAAATATTAGTCACTGGTGAAATTCAAATTAAATCACAGTGAGCTAACACCTCACAGCCATTAGCATGGCTAAAATATAAAAGAGTGACTATGCTAAATGTAGGATGGGCACTACAGCAACTGGAATTCTTATACTTTGCTGGTGGAAATATAAAATGGCACAATTTCTTTGGAATACAGTATAGAAGTATCTTAAAAAGTAAAGTCTATACTTTTCATATGAAGCAGTAATCCTCCTAAATATTTACACAAGAGAAATGGAAACATATGTTCACACAATCTGTATTTGTGTATTTGTATTTGTATGTTTTTTGTATTAGGATTTGTATTTGGATGTATCTGTATAGGATGTTCATAAAGGCTTTGTATTGGGATGTTCATAAAGGCTTTATTCACAGTAGCCCCAAACTGGAAGTTACTCATGGTCCATCAACTGTTGAACATATAAATATAAATATATTGTGGTATACTACTCAGCAATAAAAAGTAATGAACTACCAACGCATGGACAAACATAAAGACATTATGTTGAGTGAAAGAATTTGGACCCAAGTGTCCATAGCATATGATGTTTTTCATGTGAAACTATTTTTAAAAAATCAAATTTAGTGTAGCCTGACAGAAAGCAGATAAGTGGATGTTTCGAGGCCAGGGGAAGGGGAAAAAAACAGGCAATGGGCATTAGGTAACTTTTTGGAGTGTTGGAAATGCTTGTTGATTGTGGTGATACTTTGATGTACCTTGTTAAAGTTTTTCAAACTCTACCCTTATAATGCGTGTATTTTATTATGTGTAAAGTATACTTCAGTAAAAATAGTTTCTTTTTTTAGTGCTTATCAAATCTGGCTGTATTTCAGAATCATCTGCTAGGTTTTAAAAAATGCACGTTCTTCTAGCTCATGTCATACATATACAAGGAATCAGTCTCCAGCATTAGATCTGCTCATTTGAGGCTTTTAAAAATTTTAGAGGTAGGACGCTTGGGTGGCTCAGTGGTTGAGCCATCTGCCTTCCACTCAGGGCGTGATCTCGGAGTCCTGGGATTGAGTCTGCCTGTGTCTCTGCCTCTCTCTCTCTCTGTGTCTCTCATGAATAAGTAAATAAAATCTTTTGAAAAGAAAAAGTTTTAGGGATGATTGTGATTCTCAGTGGGACTTCAGAAATAATGTTTTTTCTTTGCATAACTCCATTCTTTAGGTTCCCAGGATCTAATAAAGTGAAATTGTATATATAAAATATATTACTCATTTTTTTCATGTTATTCACATCCCCACTTTTATTAATGGCTCTAAAAAGACCTTAAGTCTATTTTACTTATTTTGAAAGTTTTCTGTTTCTAATAGCATATGCTTACATTGTTGTAATAGAAAATACAAGCAAAAGGGAAAAATTTGCATTATACTGCAGTTTGAGTATATGAAATAAGAAGGTGGAATGTCTTTTTTAATCCTCTAATCTCATAATCCTAATTACTAACAATTTGATATGTTTTCTTCTGAATATCTTCGTTTGCTTCTAGGAAAGGGACACATATCTAGTATTATATATTTTCAAATGTACATTTTTATATTTAGTACATGTTGAGTGCCTGCCCTATGCAGCCATTATACTCAGTCTTGAGGAAAATGAGCCAAGAGACATCTGCTGTCCTATAATCTGCTGTCTGGTTGAAGGATAGGTCTTGACTAGATAATATCACAACATATATGCAAACTGTAGCTAGTGGTACAGAAAGCAATTGTAGAGTGAGATTACATAGTAGAAATTAAAAGGTTTTTCTGTCCCGTTTGCGCTAGTGCAGAGCCATGCTTTGAAAAGTTTGCTTTTTCAAAAACTTTCAGTACTGCTTAGGTAGTATGATGATTACTCATTTGGATAAAATGTCTTACACATGAACATCTTTTTATAATTAAAGTATTGTTTCTTCCTCTTATTGTTAGAGTTTTTATGTTATTTTACTTTATTTTATTTTATTTTTTTACAAATCCTGTGTCGAGGGCTGACTTTCAATAGATCGCAGCGAAGGAGCTGCTCTGCTATGTACGAAACCCCAAAGTTTTTATATTATCTTAAAATTGTAATAAATCTTAGGCATTTAACTTCAGTGACAAAAACATTGAAAAACTCAGCAGATGTATCTTTCCAAGCCTTCATCTGTAATTGTCACTTAGTTATGTGCTATATAACATTTTGTTACTAAAACAACAGCAGCAATTTGAAAATGGCAGTTTGTTCTAGCAGCATATTTTTGGTTGGTTGCAGAGGGGTTATTAATGTTGGGATGTGTCAAACACAAGTGTTTTTAAGAATATATTACACAAAATCCTAAATGTATTTGTCATTATTGGAGAGTATATAGAATGGACATTTTGTGTTCATATTAAGTTCAGGAAATGCAGAGTTAAGTGAAGTTAAACATTTTTATCTCTGAGGTTTTTCTGAACCATATTAAATATGTTATATCCTGGGTGTTTAAGATGGAGCTATAGTAACACATTGACTTTGTATTTGACTATGGAACCCTTTCTGCCTTGCTGTATACTTCTATGGATAGATATCTAAGGAGAGAAATGAACACCCAATAGAATCTTAAAAAAAAAAAAAAAAAACACAAAAAAACAAACCAGAAAAACCATAGTGGCATATATTAAAGATGCACCATAATTTTATTTTATTTTATTTTATTTTATTTTATTTTATTTTATTTTATTTTATTTTATTTTATTTTATTTATTTTATTTATTTATTTATTTAAATATTTATTTATGATAGAGAGAGAGAGAAAGAGAGAGAGAGAGGCAGAGACACAGGAGGAGGGATAAGTGCCTCCTGCCGGGAGCCCGATGTGGGACTCGATCCCGGGACTCCAGGATCTCACCCTGGGCCAAAGGCAGGCGCCAAACCGCTGAGCCACCCAGGGATCCCCAAAGATGCATCGTAATTTTAATGTTAAAAACATTGTTTAACTGGACATGATTTGTTGCTTGTAAGTGCTAGGTATTTTACATTTATATACTAAACTTTGGGGATTAATTTATATGTAACCAAAGAGTTAATTCTCCATTCTTGTATCCTTAACTAGGAAAGTGAAATTGATGTTTCTCTTATATTTCAGAACAAAGTAGAAGAGATGACTTAGAAGCTTTAGGTCATATGTTCATGTATTTTCTGAGGGGCAGTCTTCCTTGGCAAGGTTTAAAGGTAATGGTTTTTATGTTTCCTTTGAAAGTTATAAATTGTTAATATGTTAAGTTTCTGTCTTCCAAGTAGTTAATTTTAAATTTACCACTTTCTCAAGATTTTTTCCTTTCTTTTTTAGGCTGACACATTAAAGGAGAGGTATCAGAAAATTGGAGATACAAAACGAGCCACACCTATAGAAGTATTATGTGAAAATTTTCCAGGTAATGAATAATACCACACTGGTACATGTGCTTACACAGGAAACCAGAGCTGTTAATTTCCATTGCTCAAGTTTATAATTCCTTTTTTTATGCTTAAAAAAATGAGTTCAAAGTATGATTTAAAAGATGTCAGCATTTCATGCATAAGCCATGGGGGCAGTTTGTGTATTTTCTTTGTTAAGATGGTATTAATAGATGAAAATCCCATCTTTTAATAGTGTTGACCAGTATCAGCTAAAGTATCAGTGACATACTTTTAATAAGTTAAAAGATTTGCTGAGAAATGCCAACTATAAAGTTTTGGTGCATAGTGTTAGTCATTTGAGTTTCATTGTCAAGCTCAAAGGAGGTGTGTGTTGTATGATTTAGTTTTCAAAGTACATTAAGATCTACAAACCTTACTACTTTTAGGTGAATGTTACATTGGGGAGCTTTATGAAAATAGTTTTACTTCCATGTAGAGTTTTGGCAACAAAAATTTACGTAAGATTCCTAAATCAATTAAGGGATGATATTAATTTGTTGCTAATGTATTAAGTAAAACATGAACCAAACCTGAAGGTCCAAGATTAAATTCATACCTCACTTCAGTATTCATATGTCCTCCTGGAGAATGCTGGCATCATTGCTGTAGTATCAGCGAGCAGCGTGATCTCAGGTAGCGCTTCCTCAGATTTGCTTATATTATTCTTTGACAGCAAACCCTAATTACATAATTTTCTTCTTTGCTGTAATATCTAAAAGTGGAAGATTAAAAAAAATACTGGTTGACACTACTAGTGTAGGTGTAGGCAGACTGGCTATGTGTTATTATGAAGCCTATACAAATTTCTGCAGGATAAAATGGGGATGTCAAAGTAAATTAACCAGGTAGCTAGGTAGAACGTGGAATAGTGAGAGTCACTCTATGAGGAAGGTCACTGAGTACCATTCTTATTGCCTGTTGGACTGTGCAGGATCCTGTTTTCACTGGCCACTGTAAATGAATTGAATCGGAAAAATACCTGAGAGTAACCTTCCATCTCTTAGTATAGTGATTTTCTATGCCCTGATGGTGAAACCCTGTTTTACTAATTGCTCACCATTTTACTTGTTGACTTTTATGACTTTTTCTTTCTTTTTCTTTAGGAAAGTAGGACCTATAAGAAAAATGCATATCTCTTATACTTTGAGAATTACAGTGGCACAGAGAAATTTGTATATTACCAGATAATTTTATATGACCAGAAATTAAAAGAATTAAATTCTGCTGCTGTTTTATTTCTGAGATCTCTTAGCTTTATTTTGCTTGGTTAGAATTATGTTAGAAATAGCCCAAGTTAGAAATTTGAATCTTCTATAGGTCAGTTAGTGAATGTACCTGATGGTAAAAAACATCCATCAAGTGAGTGCAGATGCTTTAATATATAATTTAATATATAAATCAATTCACACTAGTATTTTAAATAAATTTTAAGTTGATGAGCTAAGTATGATGCTTGTGTTTAAGTAATTATGTATTATTAAGTTGCTAATTCAATATTTAGTACTATCCAAGGTTTCTATTCAAAGCAACAATGTAAATAAAAATTTGAGCCTTTCCTAGTGAAATGAAATAAACGTATTTATTTAATAAAACCTCTCATTTCTCTGTTGACCCTATTTTTTTCTTCCCTTCTCTTCTTTAGAATTTCATTGAGATTAAATTCCTAAAATTTAAAAAATTTTAAGATTTTATTTATTTATTTGAGAAAGAGCATGAGAGAGCAGCCCAGGGAATGGGAGAAGCAGACTCCCCGTTGATCAGGGAGCCTGACACGGGTCTCCATCCCAGGACCCTGAGATCATGACCTGAGCCAAAGGCAGATGTTTAACTGACTGAGCCACCCAGGTGCCCCTAAATTCCTAAAATTTTAAATTGCAGCAGGATTTTGTTACTTTTTCATGTTTTTATAACATTGTATTTTTAGATCTTTAAATAATTTTATTAGTAATGAGTAGATAGAAAAGTATAATCAGAACAATTTTTATTCCTTTCTAGAAGAAATGGCAACATATCTTCGTTATGTAAGAAGGCTAGATTTTTTTGAAAAACCAGACTATGACTACCTAAGAAAGCTTTTTACTGACTTGTTTGATCGAAAAGGATATTTGTTTGATTATGAATATGACTGGATTGGTAAACAGTTGGTGAGTACTTGCTATATAATGAAAGATAATTTGTAGTCTTTTCTTTTCCCTGCAGTACAGCTTCTTCAGTGAAAAGAGTGAGTACAAATAATTTTTTTAAAAGGATTAATTTTATTTCATTTTCATGGGCATTTTAGGTAGCACAGTACTAAAATTATTCTTTGAATTTTATAAAAATCCCATATTTGGACCTCCTGCTTTTAAAGTAATGAGTTATTTTGAACTTTTCATTCCTGATTTAGTCCTTAATGTCAAATATAATTTTTTTTTATATAATATCCTCTTACTTTATTTTTTTTAAAATATTTTATTTATTTATTCATGAGAAACAGAGAGAGAGGCAGAAGCAGAGACACAGTCAGAATGGGGAAGCAGGCTCCTTGTAGGGAGCCCCATGTGGGACTCCATTCCGGGACTCCAGGATCACGCCCTGGGCCAAAGGTGGGCGCTAAACCGCTGAGCCACACAGGCGTCCCTATCCTGTTACTTTAAAAGATCATTTAGTGGGCAGCCCCGTTGTCTCAGTGGTTTGGCGCCGCCTTCAGCCCAGGGCATGATCCTGGAGTCCCGGGATCAAGTCCCACATCGGGCTCCCTGCTAGGGGCCTGCTTCTCCCTCTGACTATGTCTCTGCCTCTCTCTCTCTCTGTCTCTCTCATGAATAAATAAATAAAATCTTAGGAAAAAAAAAAAAAAGATCATTTAGTTTTATTTTAGCCATTTCTCAAAACATTAGTAATGTAAAGCTGTGGGTTTTAATTAGACTAATAGTTTTAAGTTTTGTCTTAAATAGACTGATACATAAAAATTGGAGCATGTTTTGGCTTTCTAAAACTATTTTTTATAAAACTTAAATTTTATAAAATTTTTAGAAATTGTCTTGAATGTAACTATAGGATTGGAGCTCATCACTTAAAGGGACACATCATGAAATTCTTCTTTGAAGAGACAACTTTTAAAATATTTCTTCTCACTAGTTTTTTAAATAAGAATGTCTTACAAGATTTCTTTAATTGTGGCTCACTGTTAGTGAATTTTTATCCATATTTGGAGCTGCCAAACTCTCAGATTCAGGTATTTTTGAACAATTCACTTATTAAAGTGTTTGATCTATATTTTTCTTGAATCCAAAGTGATTTACTATATATGGTATCTATGATGCATATCTGAATAAACTGTGCTTAAAGTATTTATATTGAGTTTGAAACATATTTGAAAAGTAAAAATTTTTAGAAGTCTCTCCTGAATCAAAATATGGCCAATAGGCCATTTTATTAGCTTATTTAAAAAATCATTTCCTTATCTGTTTGAAATTACTTATTCTGTTTATACATTAACTTTAAAAATGAGACATACATAAGTACACTTTCATATGAGAAAGTAACCTGAAAGTAAAGATAACATTAGAGAGTATTTTGTTGATGTAAAAGTGAATACTTAATAAAATATTTAAATATTTTGAAAACAGTATAAAAAGTAGCTACATTTCTTTTGTTTTAACTTGTTATTTTTAATGATATACTTTGTGATATCTTTTTGTAGGCTTCACTTTAAGTGTCCTTTATTATTTCCTTGATTCCATGAAGCAGCTAAATTATTTTAAATAAGACTTCTAAAATAGAATGTATTGATGCTAATTATTGTATTGTAGCCTACTCCAGTGGGTGCAGTTCAGCAAGATCCTGCTCTGTCATCAAACAGAGAAGCACATCAACACAGAGATAAGATGCAACAATCCAAAAACCAGGTTTGCTGCCCTTTCAGATGTGAAATGTCTTATTTGCTTCTGTATTACCTTCTGACAGTTTAAAAGTAAATCTGGTATTTTACCATGCCCAGATGGTAGCTTTACAGGTGTGTGTACATGTGCGCCCGTGTGTTATGTGATCACATACGTACACATGTAGATAGATATTGAAGGATCAAAATACATTTTTTAATACATAAAACAGATTATATGCACATGCATATTAAGGATTGAAAATGCATAGATTTGCAACAAATAAACCATTTCCCCCTAATTTTCATTCTTTACGAAGTTTAAAAATCACAAGAACATGTTTAATAAATTTCTCGTTAGTGGTATAAATTAGCATAAACTTTGAGCAACATTTGATACTTTCTTAGAATGGAAGTAATTGGATATCCTATTGGAATAAATTATAATAGGAGTTAGTCTTTCTAACTATAGTTTAATTTAGCTCAATACATTTTTTGCTGAGTTTCTGCTTTTTGAAAGCTACTATTCTACAGGTCGCAGAAATGCAACAAATAAGGAAAACACCTGTAAGAAATTATTTTGTAATGAATGGCTATGAGCTCACTCAGTCTCTGAAATCAGACATACCTGGATATGACTCGATCCTGGACAAAATACTTTATCTTTCAAAACCTAAGTTCTCTCATCTGTGAAACAGAAATATCCCTTGTTAATTCCTATAAGTATGCACTACATCTCAGGTCTCATGGCTCGTGTTACTGTTACTGTGATCATTATGATAAACTCAGAAATAAATACATCACTGAACAGTGTAAGCTGTCTCACATGAAACATATTAATAAAGTGCCACGGAAGATCATTGAAATACGGGGGATCTACGAAGAGTTTATGGAGAAGGTGGCTTTTGAAATGAGCCTGATGAATTGAATTTTTAAAAGGCAGATGAAGGAATAAGGGCATTTTGGGGAGAGAGAACAGTATGAAGAAGTTTAAAAATGTAGAGTTTGAGGAATAGTGAGCATTTCAGTTTGCTTTGAGCAGAGTAGGTTTGAGGCAAAGCATAGCAGCTAAATTGACAGTAGAGTCTGGGTAGGGTAATTGAAAGCTGTTGAAATTTTTGAGTGATGTTCTCACTTTTTTTGTTTTGTAATAAGCTTGATTTAATGTATCTTTGACATAAAATGTTTTGCTGGTTGGGAGTTAAATAGTGTCTTTAAAATTTTCACTTACAACCCTTTCTGGGGATATATAATGTGCTGTCCTTTTTTACTCTTGTATAATTTATCCCACCAGAGTTCAAGTGAGTTAAATGAGATGAAAATCAAAGGAAAGAGCACAACACACTAAAAAATCATAGCAAAATAAAATACTCCATTTGGGGGATATTTAACAATATTGTGCTTTAAAGTACAGCCATTTAAAACAGAATAGTTTTAGAATTTTGCCTTAGAAAAATTGGGACAATAAAGGATCTTATATATAAATTTCTTCAGATATAAATTATTACTCGTTGACAGTTTAAATACTCTGATAATACTCTTTCTGCATATAGAAAGAAATGGCTCCAAGACAAGACTTGGAGTTTGTGTTTTATATGTCAGAATAATTTCTCAATTGGATGAAGATCAATAATTCATGTTCTCTGTAGCTGTTAGGTATTATAATAAGTGAAACTCTTCTTTTAATGTTGAATTCTATTATAATTCAAATCTCTTCAGGTTGAACTTTCTACCTGTTTCAGACTTGTCTTCCTAGCTAGATTGTGAGCTCACTGAGGGCGAGAATCATATTTTATTTGTGTTGTCCTTGTTGTAGTAGATGCAGGGAGTCAATTTTTGTTTTCTTTTGTGTGTGTGTTTTTTTCCCCAGGAAACCCTTTAGGGTAGCTTATGTATTAAATTTGAAACCTGGGTATGCAGGCTGTTATCATAATAAAAAAAAGTTATATATCTCAGAAACTTTTCCTAAACATCTGTGAAACAGTAAACATTTCAGTTGTATGAGATATTCGAAGTTGATAGTCATAAAAGAACATGTAGTTAAATGACTGAAATGTAATGTCCCCAGATAAATAATTTGTAATTTAGAGTTGACGGTTGAAGTCGGGATCTCCTGACATTTCAGAGAAGGTGTTAGGTGTACATGTAACTATTGATTGTGAGGAGAGGCTGGAGAACTGTTCCTATCTTCTTTACGAGGTCCATGACCCTTAAATGTTACCTGTTGTTCTAGGTAGTATTTAGGTATTTGTCTCCATTTTAGCATCATTTTCATTCTTTTGTCTTTTTTAGATTTAATCTCATCTAATTTATCTTAGTTTAAGGTATATACCTGCTAAATTCTGGTCATGAACACAGAAGGTTTAATGAAAAGACCTAGAACTGTGGTAATTGTTTTGATGGTAGACTTCATGCTCCTTCATACTTCTTATGTAAGTTTGCATTGTACAGTTTAATTAGGGAAGCTTAGTGCCATAACATTTATTCATTGTGCCCACTTGGACCTAACATCTCTTCTCTCCTAGGCTTGCTCTGGCCACTGATAGGTTCAGGCTCCCAAGGGCTCAATATACTTGGCACTTTGTGACAAGGTTTTTTTTATTTTTTTTTTTTATTTTTTTTATTTTTTTTTATGGCAAGTTTTTCTTGACTTAGTTTGAAAAAGAAATAAAGAAAAGAGCACTGAAGACTTTAAACATATATCATTATATTAAGGAGCTAGGTAGTACTACTGGCCGAGTAGTAGGCTCTTGAGTTTCAATCCCTCCTGTATTTCTTGCAATTTCTTTGACCTTAGGCAAGTATTTAAAGTCTAAGTCTCTTCCTCATTGAAATGAGAATGATACTATCTATCTCAAAATGAGGTAACACATGGAAAGCAGCTGATGGAGAACCAAACATGTAATTATAAAACAATGTTAACTATTGTATTCCTTTCCCATCTTTTTATTGGTGCTGACCACATTTTCCTGGAACATACATATTGACCCCTCTTAAGCAGCTACTCCTAATTCTGTTAGTATATTATTATTAGTTTGTGGTTATTGCCGTGCAGTGTTGCCAAGTCATGTAAAAGCATCTAGATATCAGTCTATCATGGGAATGGGTTCCTTAATTTGAACTAGATAAAAAGAGGTCAGGGAAACAAAGGGATTCATATAAAGTAGGACTGTCACTGAATAATAAAAAAAAAAAAATGCCTATCATATCCTCATAGTGTTCTTCTGTATAACACTTGCCACTTTTCAGAGAACTTTTCTGTTTTTTTTTTTCATATTAACCTCACAATCAGAAACACAGTACTAAGCAAGAGAAAAAAGTTTTCTAGGATCTACATACAGCTATTTATAAAGACTATCTTTTTAACAGTGTTAGAAGTAAGTCCTCATTAGAAAACCAAGGGGGACCTCTACTGTAAGAAAATATAGTGGATGGAATTTTAGTACTTCTGTGATTTATTTGGAATGCTTTCTTGGACACATGATTTTTACCTCCCTGGTTTTTTGTTCACTTCATTTATAAAATTGGAGGGTGGAATAGGATATCTAAAGCCCTTATACTTCTAAACTCTATGATTCTGTTTTACTTTTATGGTTGATCATTACCTAATGGTAGCCATGTAATAAAAACTTCTCCACATCCAGTATGCAAAGATAACTGCATCTGTGATTCAGAATAGCAAGGGTATTTTAAATTTCCTTTTATACGTTTGTTTTCTATATTATAAGGATGAGATGTTTAACATATTGGGTTTTTCTTCTTCCATGCATGCCACATGCATTAAATAAATGGCAGTCGGCAGACCACAGGGCAGCTTGGGACTCCCAGCAGGCAAATCCCCACCATTTGAGAGCTCACCTTGCAGCAGACAGACATGGTGGCTCGGTACAGGTATTTTCTGATTTTTGCATGAGTGATTATTTCCCAAATTTATACAACTAACCCTTTTTTGGAACTCATGGCATGACTTCATATCCTAATGAAAAACTTGTTACTGAACTCTCCATAATTCTCTACCTTTGTATTTAACCAAAAAGCAAAATTAACATGGTCTAGAAAGACCACCAGGGATACTACGATTTTGTCTTTGTTCATTTTTGCAAGTATATGCAAAAATATTTAAGTAACTCATACTCAAAACAGGTTAGAAAAACAAACTGTATTAATTGAAATATGTGTTAAGCTTGATTTTCCAATAATAAGTTCAGTCTTCTTTAATGCTGTAATAGAACACTTTTATATCTTTTCCCTTTCGTTGATTTTTGCCTTCTTTAAGCTTGAAAATAGGAAATTTTTTATCCTTAGTACTCAGAATATACTTTCAGATTAATTGATCCAATAAACATGACCCTTATTGTTACAATGGTATATTTTGTTTCTAGAAAATATCAGGTGGAGAAAATAATTTCAAGAATGAGGATTTGTTACTCTCCTCAATTTCCTGGATATTTCTAAAAATTTAAAGCAGTCCTTTTTTTTGAAGTGTGTTCCTCCCTCCCCTTTTCTGTACCCTTGGAAATAACTTATCTTGCCCTCACATGCCCCCCTGATTTCATCTTTTATGTGAATTATAGAAAGGGGAAGGTTACTAAGTCTCTTCTTTTAAAATGCTCACTTCAGGTAATTTAAATGCCAGTTTAAAGTAATTGAGATAATAAATATTATCTGCATCCATTTTAATTTAGAACTTTCTTTAAAAGTTTTGATTTTTTTCCTCTACATAATTCCACTTGAATAATTTTCCATTATGTTTTACCAAGTTTGCATTTTTCTTAGTGAATGTGTATATATATTTAGTCTATTGGATATCTGCCCATAGATTTTCTTCTTTCTTCATTTGAATTCTAAAAATCCGTTCTTGATTAAATCTTATGGGTGCTCATGTTTTTCTCACCCTTTAAATTTTAGAGGTAATTTAAATTATGTAACCAAATATTTTTATAGAACTTTGTCGTCTGTGGACCTTTCAGTCCTGTGTAATGCAAGTATTTGAAGAGGACTCAGAAGCAAGGGTGCCTGAATTTTAAGATCTAAAACAATTTTTATGACCCCAATTCATACCCTTGGAATAGCTAATGGAACAAGTTATATTTAGTTTCATAACACAAACTGGATGGTATGTTTGTCTGTATACGTTTACATGTTTCTAAGTGTCGTATGTTATAATAGCAGGTGTCTTGCTCAGTGGTCACTGATATCTGCAGCAGTTACGATACTATTAAAAGCTTTCTGGCCCCTTCTCTGTCATACCACGAATGTGTATTTTCTTAGCTTCCTCTTACCCTGTGGGATTCCCAAAGGTGGTTCATGGGATCTCCAGACCATCACAGGGTGAATGACTTTGATGATTTGGCTCATCACTGTAGTATTGTATGTTCTCTTTTTTTGTATGTTCCCAAAGAGATGTTTCCACTTACTTTCTTTCTCACCATCCCTTTAACAACTGCTCTGCCTACGGAGACTACATCTGGCTTCATTCTAATATTCAATACACGATCAGTTTTACGTAGTAGCATTCTAGTAATACACAAGCAAAAAAAAAATTTACATTATTTTCATTGACTTCCTGAATATATTTTACACCATCAACTAACCTGACACGATGGGCATTAAGCAAGTTTGACCTCTGTGAAAAATTGACTGGCAATGTAAGTAGGCTCATGCCTCAATCTTGTTCTGTCCTAAAATATTGACTTAATTTATGCTTTATAGCCTACCCACTTAAAAAGTTCGAAAAGTTACAATATGGCACTTGAATAATTGGACTAATAAAATTGTCGTTTAAAACTAGTAATAAGAAGAGGAGAGAAAAGTTACTAGGGATGCCTGGGTGGCTCAGTGATTGAGTGTCTGCCTTTGACCCAGGGTGTGATCCTGGAGTCCCAGGATCAAGTCCTACATTAGACTCCTTGCATGGAGCCTGCTTCTCCCTCTGCCTATGTCTCTGCCTCTCTCTGTGTCTCTCATGAATAAATAAATAAAATCTTAAAAAAAAAAAAAAGTTACTAAAATCTAAGCTAATGTGATTATTCTAATAAATGAATCCTCCATTTCATTCTGAACAAAGGAAGGGAAACTGTATTCAGTTGTTCTCGTTGTCTGATAAAGGGAAGAGATAAAGAGAAAACCTTTTTATGAATACAAAAGTGTAAGAATAGTTTGTCTTGAGATTCTTTGTGATGATTGTTATGCTACAGTTTCTAGTGTTGACTTTGCAGGAGGTACAAAGACTGTATTTGGCAATTTAAAAACTTGCTTTCAGCAAATAACTAAGGTCCTGTTATCGAATAGTTTCTCATGAAAGACATTACCATAGTAACTTGATAGCTGTCTGATGATAAATAGATATGGTGCAGATTTAGGGTATTTGGGAGCAGAATCAGGAGTTACCTCAAATGAGCCATTTGAGGCCTATGGCATTCGTCCCTCATCCGTCACTGCCCTGTGTTCCTGGAACTCAGAATTGCTCTCACTGTGTCACCACAAAGCCATTCCAGTCTGCCTCCAGTTGACGTGCAAGATGAAATCTCCTGTTGTTTTGACTTACAGAAGGATCCTTAAATATTTATTATTTCAGATGTGCTTTTAATAGGAACTGATTGGTAGAGTCTAAATTTCAACTCCTTTTTTCCCCTCCTTAGAATTACTATATGTATTACAAATCATTGATTTCCTTGTGTTTAAGAGCACAAACCCTAGAGTCGAATTGAGTTTAGATTCTATGCCTTAGATTATTCATCAGTAAAATGGAAATATTGATAATACCTCTACCTCATGGTTTTGTCATGAGAACTTAATTTAAAAAGTATTGAGCATAGAAGGTAGGACTTATGAAGTACTAAATGCTCGAATAATTGATTCTTTTTCAGATTAAGAAACTTGATTAGTCTCTGGGAAGTGAAGTCTAGTGGTACTACCCAAAGAAAGCATTGTCAAATTGGAATTTATCTAATTTTATGCTATATCTTTAGTGTAATTATGTTAATTCACTGATGGGGGAAGGATCTTGCTACATGCTTGATAAATTTTTTCCACTCAAGAGATTGAAAATTATATTCAGATATATGAAGACCTAATTTTGAATTTGTTCATAGCTTATATGTATTTTGGAAAAGCTCCCAAGGCATCCAGGTGTGTTCTTCTCTGCTGCCTTTAGAATCCTTGGTAATAAATATGGCTGAGAAACTTAGACCTAGCACTTTCAGTTTCTTGGCCAGTCATTATTCAGCAAATATATATACATGTCTACTAGGAAGTGCTAGGCACTGTAGTGGTGTCTTTGAATAAAAGAAGAATAACAAAGATAGGGTGTCTGTCCCCAAGGAACTTTTAGCTAGTGGGGAAGGTTAATTAAACAGTCAATGTGGTCAGTGGAGAAAATATAGCATGCTATGAGAATGTGTAGAGAAGCACCTAACCGGCATTTAGTGGGTTAAGATTTCCTGGAAATAGTTGTGTCTTTTTTTGGATTCTGTTTTTTTACCTGTTTTTAAAGTGAAGAATCAGTAGAAGTTAGTAGGTGAAAGGGTTCTAGAGAGGACTATCCCAGGCAAGAAGACAGCACCCATAAGGTGGCAGAGGAGAGAGAGAGAGAGACCTCCTGAGCAATGGACTCCAGTCCAGTCAAGCTGTTGTGTGTGTGTGTGGGTGTAGAAATGAGACTGAGAGGTAGGCAGCAGGCAAATTGTCTAGGATTTAACAGGTCTTGTTATTAAATTTGGACTTGATTTGAGGATATTGGGTAGCTGTAAAGAGAATTAGACAAGTGAGGTAACTCTGTTAGTGTTTTTCCTAAGGATGACTTTTGCTGGAGACCAGACTAAAGGGAGAACGAGTCTGAGGCAGGAACACAGCTCTCAGAAGTCTAGCTGAGGGAAAGTGATGGGTAGCCAAGATGAAGAGAAATGGGAGGATTTGCCTGATAATTAGAAGGAAGAATTTAGTTTGGTGTCAGGACCAAGGGGAAGGTTAATGTCACTTATCCTTCTATGATGTGTGTCTGCCTGGCAAGCCAGGATCTCCAAAATGAGGTTTTAAATGCATAGCTGACAACTGGTAGTGCTCATCTCGAATCCCATGGGGGACTGTGCCTTTCGCTGGAGCACAGTTCCCTTGCGTTCTTGGCCACCCAGAAGCCCTGCCCCGGGACGCGGAGAGGCAGTTTTTTTAGCAGAGGGAGGAAGATAGATGTTAAGGGCACTTCTGGAAGACTGCTTCCCGTGAGGTGGTGTGGGTCCCGATTGTTTGGACATCTTCTCTAGTTGTCCAGCCTCTGGTTGCAGTTAAAGGAACACTTGAGTCTGAGCATCTGGGGGAAAGGGCAGACCCACAAATGTTGCCACTGTCTTGTGCAGCTGGGTACTGTGCATGGGAATGAAGGACTAACATTAATTCTTATGCTGGACCCTCTGCTGTTTGAGTCCCTGTAACTTGAGACATACAAATACAGGTGAGGATAGCAGAACAGAATGAGACAGATGTATTTCAAAATGGTAAGGAAACATGCCTGGTTAGAAGTCAGAGGAGTAGTAGGTGCTACACCTCACCCAGTCCTCCGTTGTGCTTGTCATTAGCACTCCTCTTTTCTAAAACACGGCCAGGCACTGCCTTCACTTTTCTCTCTCACATCTTTGAAAATACACAGGTACTAACCAGTAGGAGAATTCAGTGATGAGTACAGTTGTGTCTTTCCCTCCTGTTTCCAGGGTGCTGTAATATGTACAAGATAGTTTGTGCGAGGAGGGTTTGTGTGCCATTAGCAGGTAAATAATTTCCAGCTCAGCTCTGTCAGGTTAGCTTAAGAAATGCCTCATCTGGGTGTTCATTTGGCTAAATGAGCATTACAGGTTTATTTTCTTATTCTTTTACAGTAACGTCTTGAAAAACTGGAATACTCATAGTGCTCAGCCTGGTACTTCTATATGTGAACGTTAAATTGAAAATCCATTTTAGCTTATCTTTGCTGAAAATCCATGAGAATGTCACTGTGGTTTTGAGTCATCTGTTGGAATATCAAGTTAACACTCTAGCTCTAGGTTTTAGAATATGTAAGAAAGTTGGTTTCATGTAGTATGTGTGAACCTTAGCATATGGATCCAGAAGACTCTTGGGAAATTACTCTTAACAATATTTCATTTATTAGTGTGCTTTCTTAATGATGGCTTTTGGAGAAAACTTAGGGCATCAGTAAGGTATATAACATTTAATATGTCTAATATATTTATTGGTTAGAAGAAGATCTGGTTAATGAAGATGGTGAACCTCTACTGCACACGTGGTATTATCCTTACAATAACTCAGTAGAAATTAGGAAGGTGGTAATACAACTGATTTATATGAATTCCTTGTATTTGGAAAGTAAATTAATTTGCCTTACAAAATCATTGACTACAAAGATACTGTGTGTTATCCTTGTACTCAAAAGTCTATGAGAATGACTTCTTTTGGAATTAGATATGGCAGGTAGCCATCAAGTGAACAATCATTTGTCTCCTAGTCTTACCTGCAGGCTATTTCCACACCCTCTTCTCTTAAAGTTGGATACTCTAGTAGTAACGCCACATCTGGATGCTTTTTTATTTGTTTTATTTTTTTGTAACCACTTAAAATAACTGTACTAGGTTTCTTATTAAAGCAGGAATATCGCAGAAAACTTCTTTAAGAACAACAAGAAGAAAAAACCCTAAAAACAACTGACTTATTTTTTCAAGTGTCAAACCTAAAAGCGGCTGTCACTTTTAGATATACTTTCATTACAAAAATCAGCTGATGGACACTAATATCACAGAGACTCCCATGTTCTACTTCAAGTTATAATTTTAGAAATGTTACCTAAATGGAATCCTTCAGAATTTGGTTTATAAAAATAATTTGTGCATATTGGATGATTTAGGTTTATAGGGATATAAAGGCTGTTTATAATATTATGTCTTTGTTTTTTTCTTTGTAAAATGCCTTTACAAAAAGACACTAATTTCCTTAAATGAAAACAAATTTAATGCCCTGATATACTCTCATGTCACCAGTGTTAAGTAGGCTGCTTTTTTTTTTTTTTTTTTTTTTTTTTAAATTTTTATTTATTTATGATAGTCACAGAGAGATAGAGAGAGAGGCAGAGACACAGGCAGAGGGAGAAGCAGGCTCCATGCACCGGGAGCCCGACGTGGGATTCGATCCCGGGTCTCCAGGATCGCGCCCTGGGCCAAAGGCAGGCGCCAAACCGCTGCGCCACCCAGGGATCCCAAGTAGGCTGCTTTTATAGGAGAACTCTATTACCACATTGATTCTATTCTTACCCTGAGATATTAGCCTTAACTCAAAGAGTTAAGGAATCGGGGAAAGGAAAAAAACATTACGTTAAAAAAATATATAAATGACGATGTTATTTCCTTCTTGTCTGGTTGTGGTCAACCAGGTGGAATGAGATTTGAAACATTTCTCTAAAAGCTTTTTAAAGTCAGGCATGACTTTGTGTGAACTGAAGTAAGTCATATTATATAATTACCATGTTCATACAGTTGCTCTTGCTGGAAATTTAGACTACCTGAGTTATCAGTTTTCAATGATACTGTTTAAAGGAAGGGAGGACACATTCGAGGAGCTGCCTGTAGTTTGAGATGCATGCCCTCCAGCTGTCTTAGGCCAGTGAACACAAAGGAGGAAAAGAAACCTGTGAATATGATGTTGAGGGAAGAGCAATGGAAATTGTTGAGTAAACTGTTTATCTTCTGCATGCAAGGCACTCTGCTAATTACAGATAGTGGCGAATACAAAAGTATAAGAATCCTGCTTTCTTTTCCAGTTCAGCCTAGGAGTTCTGACATCTTAAAAATTAAGAATAAAGAACCAAATTATGTTTGATAATTAGAACAAATAATGATTGTTGAATGTTTTCAGAAAGAGGGAGAAATAAAGAGAAAAAATTGACATGGAGCTCAATAGAATGCCAGAAAGAAAGAAGTGGGTGCCCCAGAGAAGAGTGGCAGACTGAGGCACAGGGGTATTCCTTTCCTTCAGTTGGTTGTCACTAACAATGATCAAGGCATTTTTGTGTGTTTTCAGCTGTGGGCACAAATGCAGTGTTCGTTTCTAAGTACTTGGTCTATATACCATACAGGAAACTCAGCCTCCATAATCCTCTATTCATCTAGGTTTGTTGGTTGACTTCTAGTGACTTCTCTGGGAGTTGTGAGGGCGAGAGGCCTGTTGCTATGCCCTGGACTATCAGGTTGAGGAGGGCAAGGGTGTTTTTCTTGTGTTTTTCCAAGTTCCTGGAAGAGTGCCTGGCACATTGTGGTCTCGGTAAGAACCCGAGAATTAGTTAAGTTTCAGTAAAATGGGCCTCTGTAAATGGACCCTGTTAATTAAATCTGGTAGTCAGCTGTCAGTCTGCTGTCCAGGCCTTTGATATATTAGCATGTTTTCCCCCTTATAACAAGCTCTGATAGGGGAAGCAGCAGAAGTGATTGGTATTTTGAACCTGGAGGTCTGAGAAGAAGGTAGGGTTTACTAAAAATTGGAACCCTAGATAGGAGGAGTGACCCATTTAAGAGGAGTATGAGAAATTTCATTTTGGAAATACTGCATTTGAGGTACCACATGTGGTGTAAGTGAACATGTGGGCAAGCAGTTGCGCTCACTGAGTCCTTTACTTTGTGGTTGTGGCTGAAGCCACGAATGCTGGCAAACTGGCTGAGGAACAAGGGCCGCCATTCATGGAGCTCTTAAAATATGCCTATCACTGCCCCTTACGCATTGATTCCATTTCTTCCTATCAATTTTGTTAAATGGATACTGTTGTTTCCCATTTCATATCTGAGAACCCTGTGGTTTAGCATGATGAGCTATCTTTCCCAGGTCACATAGTGGGTGAATGTTAAAGCCAGGCTTTGTTTCTGGACCCATCTACTGCAGAGTATCAGCTAGTGCTAAGTGATACAGAAATGTATAGGAAAATGAGGACTGAGCAAAGGCCACCAAATATATTTTTCTAGGAGTCATTGGTAACCTGCGAGAGTACTCTTACTAGAAATCTGATGTAGCTATAGAGTATCGATTGCAAGGAGTTAAGGAATAAATGAGTGGAAAATTTTATAAAAATGGAAGTGGTAAGTTAAGACTATTGTTTTGAAGAAGTTGAGGGGAAAGCAAGAAATAAGTCCTATAAAGGTGACTATAGGACCAAGAGGATTTGGGAGAATGTGGGAATTTTGCTATGATTTTTATTTTGTTTTAGGATTTCATTCATGCATGCATTTATTTATTTCAACAAATATTTATTGATTGTTCTGTGCTAGGTGTAGTGGGGAGATATAGTGAGCAACAGGACAAAGTTTTTGCTGTCATGGAGCAGGAGGCAGTGGGAATGGGTGTCAAGAAACATAATCCGAAAAATATCTATCTGGATAAACGCTATACAGAGTTAATAGTAGAGTATAACATGACATAGTGTGTCTGTATGGAAGTCTTAGATTGTATGATAGAAAAGGGCTGCTTTAGGGATGTTCTCTAAGAATCTGAAAGATGAGAATATGGCCAATAAGCAGGAAGGCATCAAAAATAGATAATTGCCAAAGCCTTAAGGTGGGAATAAGTTTGACATACTGGATGGAGGCTAGTGAATAAGGGGGAAAGTAGTATGAGATCAGAGAGGTAGGCAGGATTCAGATGTTGTGAGGCTTTGTAAATTAGGGTAAAGAATACGAATCTTTATTTTAAGTGAAATAGGAAGTTGGTACTTGAAGAGATTTAAGCAGGTTAATTATACATGATCTAATTTCTGTCTTCAAATGAGCACTCTGATTGTTGTATAGACAGTACATTAATGGAGGGTGGGGGTAGGTAAAAAGAGACCAGTTAATAGCTTGTTGCTCTTCTTCACATAAGAGATCATGGTGGCTTGAACTAAAGTCCTGATAATAATAGAGGTGGGGAGAACTGATTAGATTGGGGATGTGTTTTGGGGGAGAAATTAACAGGCCTCCCTGATGGATGAGATGCGAGGTTTCAGTCAAAGAGAGGATTCGCAGTGACTCCTGGATCTGGGGGGTGAACACCTGGGTAGATGAATTGGCAGTATGCAAGAGACGCCCAAGTGTCATTACACACTGAAATGAAAGATCTATTAGAAGGAGCAATACTGAAGTTTATGAAGGAAATAATTTGTGATTAGCAAGATGCCAGTGGACATGGGCACATCTGGGGTTGTTGATTCAGACCCAAGTGTAGGAGTTAGTCTTACAAATCAGAGGGAAAGAGACAAGACAAATTTCAAGATGGAAAGGAAGTATGTCAAAAAGCAAATACTGGATGGCCTTGAATTTTAATAAAATATTAGACTTATTACTATATTCAGTTATGAACAGCTCAACTACATACTAATTGTTTTATGTTCTTCTTATTAACTTTCTAATTGAAATACTTTAGCCTTAGTTTTTATCATCATATAACTTGTTACTTTGTGTGTATGTGTGTATGTGTATATATATATATATATATATATATATGTATTTCCTTCTTCTTTTCGACAGGTTGTAAGCTCTACAAATGGAGAGTTAAACACAGATGACCCCACTGCAGGACGTTCCAATGCACCCATTACAGCCCCTACAGAAGTAGAAGTGATGGATGAAACCAAGTATGTATTTGCTTTACTTCTTTTAGTACTTTTCTGTGCTTCAACTGTGCATGTTAGAAATTTATAGTCATCTACAATTTTTCTATGAAATTTTTTTCAGGGAATAGGTGCATGCAAAACAAGTGATATTTTTATTTATTTTAATCACTGAGTTTAAAATAATGCTATTCCAGTAAATATTTTATAAAATATTTAAAAACTATGGTCAATTTCTTAGAATTAATAGCATATTTTTGGCTTTTTATTTTTAGGAGTATTGATGCATGGAAATTATTTCTATAGGGTAGATGCTCTTATGCTGTAAACATAAGAATAAAAATTTTATAGTATGCTGCATGTGTTCATATTAGTTTTAAAGTAGTTTTCCTGTGAATGTAAATGATAATGCTGCTTGGAAAAAAATTAAGCATGAAAAACAATGTGAAAATTTCAATGTGGGCTATTTCTGATGACCTTTCTCCCTCTCTCTCTTTTTCCTTGTTTTTTTTTTTTTTTTTTTGTGTGTGTGTGTATAGCTGCCAGAAAGTGTTGAACATGTGGTGAGTTTTCAAGTGTAGGCAGGCAGAAATAGCTCCCTGGACTGTAATTTCAAAGATTAGCATCATTTCGCATTTTTAAAAAACATATCTTTGAACATAGAAATTACAATTGGTCAAAGTTCAAAAATATTTGGTGTCATTTACATTAGGTCTAAAAAGCAAGAAATAATTGTTTGAGGAGCTCTTTTGCCTGCTGCAACATATTCTTTTTTTTTTTTTTTGCTTCAAGTGACATCGATTTGGGGGCACTTTTAATTGAGCAGTCAATAACATCCACTCTGCTTGTGCTTGTGCATTTGTTTTGTAACACAGAGGCTTTATTTGCTATTTTAAATGGAAAGGGAGGATTTTGAGTTTCAAGCTTTTTTCCTCTTGGTAATTATTAAGTACACATAGCATATCCTTCACTTCCACCCCAATAGTATCACTAAGAGTGTTTCACTTACTAATTGTATTGCCATTGAATACACATGGGATACACTAATAAATTTATGATTAACTATAGTGAGACAGTGTTATGGAAGTCATCATCTAAATAGTTCTTGCTGGGATCCCTGGGTGGCGCAGCGGTTTGGCGCCTGCGTTTGGCCCAGGGCGCGATCCTGGAGACCCAGGATCGAATCCCACATCGGGCTCCCGGTGCGTGGAGCCTGCTTCTCCCTCCGCCTGTGCCTCTGCCTCTCTCTCTCTCTGTGTGACTATCATAAATAAATAAAAATTAAAAAAAATAAAATAAATAGTTCTTGCTAATTGCAGATGTTATGAAAAAAAATTCCTATTGTCAAGTTATGTTGAATTTAAACTCTTCTCCTATATTTGCCTGTACTTTAATGCCACATTTAATATGTTCCTCTCAGTTTCAGGACAAATCTTGAGTGAGCCTGGGAGTGAATAAAGAAAGTTGCTTAGATTAATAAATTTTGGAACATTCTACTCCTATCCAAAAGGAACTTTACATAAATTCCCAAATAATTCTTATTTGCTGGTTGCAAGATAAGGAGATTTTAGTTGTGGATATTTCTTTTTAAAGATCAGTAATCAAGTTTCTATTTTTATCACTTTTGACTATGGAATTTATTGCCAGTGTGACTTAGTGGATTTGAAGATATAATTAATCAGCTACGTACTTATGCATTTTTACATCAAGAACAAAAACAGCAGTTGATGTTTGCTGATATACTTCCAAGTGGAGTTACAGAAGTGGTGTGGCAGATTGGAAGACGCATATCCTGTACAGTTGAACATGGGTCGTAGAATCCTGCTCCTGCCACTTAGAATTACCTGCTCATCTCATGCTTGTTTCTTTCTCTATAAAATGAGGCACATATTATCTGCTTCATAGATCGTTGAGGATATTAACTATGATAATGCACTGTTTTTTTGTCTTGCCGATGGCAGTGTTCAGTAGCTATCCCTACCCTCTTTATATTTCCGCTTCCAGCTGCCAGTGACCTCTCCCATTGTTGTTCTCCTCAGCCATGTCTCCTGTTTTTACTTGTACGCCCACACTCTTCACTGAGACTGGCTGTTCACTGTCCACTTCATCTGAGACACCTGCGTTTTAGCCAGATCGATTCCCTTTTCCCATTTATTCAGTCATCAGTTGTACATTTGGATTTTAGAAATAATCTGAACCTGTCCTTGCCCTTAAGTAGATGACACCCTAGCAAGGCAGATTGTGGTGTTTTAGCACATAGTAATAATTTGTATCTGATAACTACCGTTAAAAGGTATAAAATAACCTGTGAGAGCTTATGGGAACAAGGTTACTTACGGACAGGGTGGTCAGGGAATGCCTTGTGGAGGTAGCTTCATAGAAGCTTCTTTAGTTGGGATGAGTGTGGGTGTATATATGTTGTGGGTTTGGGTTTCTATCCGTACGTGTTGGAAGATGAGAAAAAAGCAAGTGTGTTGGGAAAGGCCTCGAAGGAAAGGTCGTCCATGGCCTGTAGCCTTGAGTCCACGTTCCTTGGCAGGGCCCAAGGCCCTTTATACCTCTCATAGTTCGACCCCTGCCCATCTTGCCCTGCTTCGTTTTCCCTTCTGAACACTGTATTCCCTGGGTTCCTTATGTCTGCTGCTGGTATGTTGTTCTTGTTAGCTCTCTCTCTGTGAAACTTCTTCAATTTCTTGAAAGCCAGGCCTCTCTTATCTTCAGATCCACAGTGCCCAACGCACTATGCCTCAGTGAGTTATTACTAAATAATTAGGACTAAATAATGTGGTGTATCTGTACAGTGGAGTATTAGTTGACAGTGTAAAATAATGAAATAGAAAATCTGATGAAGCTAAGTGAAGGAAGCCAGGCACAAAAGGCCACATGTTCTATGATTTTGATTATGTGCAATGTCCAGAATAGGCCAATATAGAAAGAAAAATGCAGTGATTGCCTAGGGCAGGGAAAGGAGGGTGGGAGGGGTTGCTAGTAGGTTAGATTATGTCATTTCTTTTGGGGGCAATGGAAATGGTTTCAAGTTTGATAGTGGTGATAGATGCAGAACTCTTTGAATATATTAAAAACTCCTGAATTGTATACTTTATAAGTGTTAATTTGATAATAATTGGAATTACATTTTAATAGAGCTGTTATTTTTTAAAAATGGAGAGCAACCCATAATTTCGTTAAAGCTTGAGTCCAGATGGATTACAGAAATCCTCCGAACTTCCCTGCCTCCTCACTGGTTAAAAACTTGCAACCTGTCACATTTGATTTCTCTTTAATCAAGTGACTCTCACATTCTTGTGAGTTTGTTTTTGCATTCCTCATACCTTCTTAGTCTGTGGTGAGGGACTGTGAATGTGTTTTTTTCCTAAATTGCATCTTATGCTTCTGTTTTCCCACCATTTTATAGGTTGGTAGGAACCTGCTGAGAATTACTTTTCAAATTTCCACCTCCCTCTCTTCTTAACTGTGATTGGCGGAGGCCCCTTTCACCCCACCCCATTAATTATAATGTAAGTTGGGCATTTTAGAGGCTCAGGGTTCCTAGAACAGTACATTATAGGGTTCCATATATGATTTCCAAGTGATGATGGAAAATATTCTGTTGCCCTGCATATAATGGCTTATTCATTAGTAATGAGATGTTGCCTTCTTCACTGTGGCTGAGAATTTTTTTTTCAAGACAGGTGATAAAGTGATAGCACCCTCATCATTCCTTCCAGGAATTTTGGAAAACCAAAGCTTCCTTTGGTTTAGTTACTGAGTTTTTAAGGAGTATGTAATTATCTTTTTTCACCATTATTTCTCTTATTATTTCTATCCCTTTTCCAACATTTACTGTGTGTTTGCTAACATGGTGATTACAAAGATAAGTCAAGGCCCTTATGTTCCCTTAGAAAAGGTAGGAAATACACCAGTAATTTTCACCTAGTTGTCCTCAGTCCTTGCTTCAAATCACAAACATCTGGGGAGTTTCAGAACTATGTGAATGCTTAGGTTACACTATCAGAGTTTTTGAATTCTTCTGTGATGAGGATCTGGTTGACAGTATTTTTTTGTAAAGACTTTATTTATTAGAGAGACAGAACACAAGTGGGGAGTAAGGGCAGAGGGAGAGAAGAAGCAGACTCCCAGCTGAGCAGGGAGCCTAATGTGGGACTCGATCCCAGGCCCTGGGATCATGACCTGAGCTGAAGGCAGATGCTTAACTGAGTGAGTCACCCAGATGCCCCTGGTTGACAGTATTTTTAAAAAGCTTGTAAGCTGATTCTAAGGAGCAACCACGACTGAGAATTACTGGTCTAATACTAGGTATTACAGGATTAGCTTCTAGGATACAGTGTTACCAGATTTAAGAGACTGGCATGTGCTCTTCCAGCTGGAAGACCAGAAGCATCTTCATGGGTAAGGGCACATTTACTTTTTTTTCTGGAAGATGAGTAGGTTTGGCAAAGGGTTGAGTGCAGGAGTCAGAAGTCGCTGAGCAGCATGTGGAGCAAGGAAAGAATGGGGCAAGTCCAAGGAGTAACCCATTCATGTATAGTAAGCACAAATGCATCCCAGCAGGAGCTGAGATGATCTGAGTGGCTAATCTCAAAGCGCCTTACTAGCCAGGTTGGGGGGGGGGGGCATGATCCGTTCTCAACACAGAAAGCATGCTGTGGATTTTAAGCCAAGAAATGGTATAATCATATTGAGCCTTACACAAATTAGTTTGGCAGCACTTTTGAGGCTTATGTCTATTCCTGGGGTTCCTTAGATTACATAAAATCAATCCATCCTTCTCCCTCTCTCCCTCGAGAGGCAGCTTGATGTAAGATGAGACTAAGGGAAGAGTGGAAATAGATTGGAACCAAACTGTAAGAACTGTGTGGACCTAATGCCTTAGACCAAGGAGAACCATTGGTGAAATGTAAAAGGCAGAAGGCAAGGCCATCTCTGTGCGAGGGCCGGTTTGGATGGCACATTGCAGAGAGGAAGGAGGACACTTAGCCTGGACGTCTGTTAAGAGGCTCTTAGCAGTGGCAGAGACAAGAAGTTCGGAAGTAAGCCAGCATGAGAGGATGGGACAACTTTGAAAGTCATTTGGACTTGAGAGACTAATTGCATGTGGATGGAGAGGAAGAAATTAAAGATAAGGATGGATCTGCAGGTTCCCAGTTAGTTAGTTATGTCGATGGCCTTGGGCTTCTATCTTTTTTTTTTTTTTAATTAATTTTTATTGGTGTTCAATTTACCAACATACAGAATAACACCCAGTGCTCATCCCGTCAAGTGTCCACCTCAGTGCCCGTCACCCATTCCCCTCCAACACCCGCCCTCCTCCCCCCTTCCACCACCCCTAGTTCGTTTCCCCGAGTTAGGAGTCTTTATGTTCTGTCTCCCTTCCTGATATTTCCCAACATTTCTTTTCCCTTCCTTTATATTCCCTTTCACTATTATTTATATTCCCCAAATGAATGAGAACATACACTGTTTGTCCTTCTCCGACTGACTTATTTCACTCAGCATAATACCCTCCAGTTCCATCCACGTTGAAGCAAATGGTGGGTATTTGTCGTTTCTAATTGCTGAGTAATATTCCATTGTATACATAAACCACAGCTTCTTTATCCATTCATCTTTCGATGGACACCGAGGCTCCTTCCACAGTTTGGCTATTGTGGCCATTGCTGCTAGAAACATCGGGGTGCAGGTGTTCATTGCATCTGAATCTTTGGGGTAAATCCCCAACAGTACAATTGCATCTGAATCTTTGGGGTAAATCCCCAACAGTGCAATTGCTGGGTCATAGGGCAGGTCTATTTTTAACTCTTTGAGGAACCTCCACACAGTTTTCCAGAGTGGCTGCACCAGTTCACATTCCCACCAACAGTGTAAGAGGGTTCCCTTTTCTCCTCATCCTCTCCAACATTTGTTGTTTCCTGCCTTGTTAATTTTCCCCATTCTCACTGGTGTGAGGTGGTATCTCATTGTGGTTTTGATTTGTAGTTCCCTGATGGCAAGTGATGCAGAGCATTTTCTCATGTGCATGTTGGCCATGTCCATGTCTTCCTCTGTGAGATTTCTGTTCATGTTTTTTGCCCATTTCATGATTGGATTGTTTGTTTCTTTGGTGTTGAGTTTAATAAGTTCTCGGGCTTCTATCTAAACTTTTTTTGCTTACCTGATCAGCTCTTCATGTTTTACACCAAGGGATTCAGAAATCTTAAGTTACATTTCTTGTATAGATTTGAAGGATGCAAAATCCTTTGTCAGAGAATTAAATACAGATATCTAAAAAGCTGTTTTCTGTATACTCTGCAGATAAGGAGAGGCCAGGCTCTGGGGTCCTACATAGATAGGTCTGGCCAGGCAGGTACCCAACAGTCTGTCACCTGATGGTGGAGCCAGTGAGTCATTGCAGAAAGGATAGACAGGAGCTTCAGATGCAGACAGAGATTCATGTGGCAGTTTCAGGTAGCTGTGTGAGAAGGAAGTCTGTGCCATGCATCCAGGAAGACAGTCAGATCCTCAAGGCAGGAAAAGGCGACAAATGAAGGAGAAATGGTGCAGTATCACCAGCAAAGCCTCATCCCTTCTCGTGTATGTTTTCTACGTATTGAGGACTTTGATCCGTTATGATTTCCTGTTGACTGCCTAAACAGTATTTATGGTGCCACTCCTCAAGTTCATCAGAAACATGATTTAGCATTTATTTCCAAAGAATTTAAATAAGAATAGAGCTGTGGCTCCAGGGCTTTTAGGCTAGCTGCGGAAATACGTCAGGAGTGTGCATCTGCCTTGTGAGAGCATATTGGTGTACTGGAGCCATAGAGGCATAATCACAAAAGAGCCAAGAGGAGGAGGAACATTGACAAGAACATGATTTAAATGTCCTGTAAGCTTAATCTGTTTCCCCAGGGCTGTCAGTAGTCTAGATCTGAAGAGGCTTCAAATGAGGTGAGGACTAATGTAGGAGAAAATGTTGCCACTGAGCAGCATGGAGAAAAATGTGCTTAAACATTTTAAAGATGTGGATAATTTTCTAAGACCAGGTAGTGAAATGTAGTGATCAAAGTAACTTGCTCACCTCACCTGCGGGAACTTCGGCAGTGCTAATTTCTGCACTATTGGCTATCATTTGCAATTACTGTTACTAATAACTTTTTTCCCCTTTGACTTGCCCCTAGTGTTAAAATTACATTGTTTCTTTTTACACATTTACCTGCATTCATGTAAGTTGATGGCACAGTGGACGCTCAGTATCTCCAGTGCTCACCTCATAGCTTCTGGGATGAGGACCCCTTGGAAATGGAGCAGCTGGAGGGGAGGCCTGGCTAGGTGTGTAGGCAGAGCAGTGCATCTTGGGTTTAGACTCCTAAGAATCCTGTGTAAACAACTTTTCTCCAGGAAAGCTTCCACAGGTGCTAAAATCTGCAGTTTGTGAGATTTCACTAGGGCTTGTGGGCCAGGGGTAAGGACTCTAGTTTTAGAACATGCCGTAGAATTTTCACTAGGTTCTTAGTCCATGACTGGCATTTATAGGGCAAGTCATTCACTTATTCAGTACATATTACATGAGTACCAACTGTGGGATGTATCTGTGGGCTTGCATTCTATGTGGAGGCAGATAGTCAGTAAGTAAATAACATAAATTCAGATTAGTGCTGAGGACGGAGAGGAGTAAAATGGCCATGTCAGAGTGGCCGTGTGGGAGCAGCAGTTTTAGATAGAAGGCAACTGATATGAGACCTAATTTCTTAATCACAAAGACTGTAAATCAGTCTTTGGTATGTTTTAAGAAACTAGCCACAAGTTGAATATCATTCTCTTCTTTTATAACTATCTTCTATTTTGAGAGCATCTCCTCTTTATTTAGATACATTCCTAGTGAATAAAGTAATGCTGCCCCCTGGTGGTAGTCAGTTTAATAGCATGTTGTCTTCCAGGGCAAATCCATTTCAAGGGTGTATGTACTTACTCTATTTGGAGAAATTTATTTCTAACAAATAGATCTTTTTTTTAGATTGAGTTTCAGTTTAAAAGGTCTATATGGTTATGATTTATTTGAAAATTTTATTTAGTCTCAAGTAAATGCTTGGGCTGGTTTTCTGTGTTAAATAATACATAGTTAAAGGGAAGAGGACCTTAGAAATAGGAAGGACTTGGCTGTCTTAAGTTGGAAGGCAAATTGATGGTACTAGAAGAATAAGTCAGACAAGGTGAATTGCTAATACAAGTGTGGAAAATCTGGAACTTGTTGATCAAAAACATGAATTACATTAAATTCTCTGTTCCAAAACGCTTTTATGGAAATCTTTTTTAATAAACACTAAAATACTTTTCATCAGAAGAATTTTTAAAACTTGTAGTTTGAAAAGACAAATGACAGTATTTGGGAACAGTGAACATTATTAATAGAATGCTATTGAATAATACATTTCCATTGAAATGTATTTGTGTGATCATATTCTTGATATTCTAAATATTTGATCTGTTTCTTCTAAATACCAATTAAAAAATTTTTTTTACAATATGAACTTTTTTTTTACAATATGAACTTTCCTAAGTCTTTTACTGAAAGTTTTTTTAAAATAATGGTTATCATCTCCTAGAATCTGAGTTAAATAATCTTTTGTTTCATTGTGTTATCTTAGAAAATTTATATAACAGAGTTGAGAAAGTATTTAGATAGCTGACAGTTACAAATAAAGTTCACTTATTTTTATAAATCCAGGAAAAATCTCTTTTTCCGAGGTAGCTCTTTTCGAGGCCTTTGGGTAATTTCTTTCTGGTTTCTCTGGTGGTCACCTCAGTAAGAGTAAAATTCATAAAGATTCATAACTGCACATTATTTCCAGTTGAGTCTGTACCAGCTGACATATACAGGTTTAAATTATTCATACTCCATGGTCTAATCGTGTGCTATTTGAATGAAGTTAAAAAAAATCCAATCATGTATTTTGGTTTTATGCCAAATGCCCCATAGTGATTTCATAGGGCATAAATAACAGTAAATGGTCTGAAATTATTTTTGACTAACAATAATGTGGGTGGAGAGATTGTATAATTTAGCTGAACAGTATGGGTTTCTGTTTACATTTCTTTCACAGAAAGATATACAAGATATCTAGCAAATACTTCATCTTCCACAGTCTTTTGCTGAATAGCACGCTTCAAGCTAGGTGGTCTTCATTTTGCTTAGCTTGAAATTTATTCATTTACTATCCTTTTATGCAGGTGGGCTGGTAAGAATTAGAGGAACATCTTTATAAGGTCTCATTCTATATGAGCTTTGAATTGGCAGTATTTTGTTGATTGAACCACTGTGTGACTCAATTTAAATTTAATTACAAAACAGGATTTAGATATTTACATATGCACACACCCTAGACTTCAGTGGGGGCGGGGGAGGGGGGGTGGCGGGGAGAACCTCTGTGTCACCTGTCTTCTTGATATTCTAATAGATGGATTTTCCTTTAAGTGTGGAAGGGGAAAAGAGCCAGATCTTTATTTGAGGGAATGTCAGACTTTTAGAATATTTATGTGCATGCGTGTATTTCTTTTTTTGTTAGTTTTTACTCAATGATTCTCTTCTAACTATGAGTTTGTATCAGCCTTAGCATTGCTTTTCACGTGTTAACCTGTGCTATGTCTCCTCATGGCTAGGAAAACTTACTATGGAAAAAACCAGGTCTCTGAGTGATCATCTCTAGATTTTTTTACTTGGAAATGAAACTCAATATGCTCTTCCCTCATAGACTACAAAACTGAATCACCTTGATTATGCTATTTTAAATGTTAAGCATGGTTTTTACTTAATTAACTTAGGGTAAGTTTGACATGTTAACCCTTAGAGAATTAAAGAATACTATGCTGGTTAATGTATTTTCTCTCTTCCAGTTTGTAAATGTGGCAGAAAATGTTTGTTGAAGAGTTTATCTGGGCTTTTTCTAAAAAGAGATTTTTGGAATCTGATTCTTGGTGAAAATAAAATCCTCAGTATTAGGATCATTATTACTTTTCTAACAGTGGCTTTCACAATCATATACAGATATGAGGAATAAAGGGAGAGAATGCATAAGATGACTTTTATAAAAGCATGCCACTCATTGCCAGAGGTTAATGAGTATTCAAAATAAAATATGGTGGGTCAGTGAGCATTCAGAATTCCATAGCTTCTCAGTCTTGTGCAAAGCCTTTTCAATTTAGTGTCTCCTTGTAACATTGCATAGTCTGGCTCTATTCCTAAAAGGCACGTTGATGAAACAGTAATAACTCTGCCATAGGTTCACTAATATATATGCTTCATGGGCATGTTCACTGTGTATCTTGCATTAGCTTATTGCTTTTTATGACCATTTACATTAATATGCTAAACTCAGCCTTTACTTTGTGACCCTTTAGTACCTTTATAATACAAGAAGTGTTTCCCTCCATCTGCAGGTGCTGCTGTTTTTTCAAACGAAGGAAAAGGAAAACCATACAGCGTCACAAATGACTCTGGACACAGACAGATCATGGGGAGTTACTTACGTGTTCATCTGCTGTCTTGTGATTAAAATCATCTCTGTAGTGACCACATATATTTTCAAGGACTCACTCTTAGAAACAAAATGTCATACTTTCATACTTCATTTTGTGGTTGTCTTACATTCATATTTTTTTCTAATTTAACTTTTATGGAAGCTTTAAAGTTTTGTCAAAACATGAGTGCTTTGCCCATCAATGAATGGAATGGACCAAGGAGGTGGTACTGATGGATGCAGTCCTAAGGACATTTTTCAGAAGCTCTCCTCCTGTTGTAGAAAGCAGTACAGTATCTTCAGTGTCAAACAGTTAGATATGCCTAATCTGTTTTTTTTTTTTATAACTTCTATAAGAGCAGAATCAAGCAGGATTTTTCTCCCCAGTGGATAATGCAACAGAGAAGACGCAGTTGCCCAAATATATAAAAGAAGTTATTTTATGAGAAGTTGATTTTTTGTGTGACATCTGCATTGACTTCAGCATTACTGATGGTACTGCTATTCATGAGTCATATTAACATTCTCTCTGTGAAATCGTGGTACAGTCACTGCCCAGAGGTACTGAGGAAAAAGCTCTATGGGTTTGGCAGATGGCGGTGGTAAAATGAATCACAAGTTAGTGTGGTAAATAGGAGCTCTGCTTTTGTTGCACCACCACGTGAAGTACAGTGTTGCTGAAGTGGCAAAAGTGCTTTAAAAAAAAAATAAACAAACAAAAAAATACCCACAAAATATTTGTATAATGTAACTTTATGCTTCCAGATAATGTATGTTAGACAGCAAGAAATGAATACTTTGAGAAATGAAATATGTTGGAGTTTTTTTTTTTTTAATACACTAAGGAGAAGAAATAAATGTGAATCTCATTGCAATGTATAAGGTTGAAGTCTGAGGACATCCCACTGAAACCTACTGCTGAATGATTACATTCTCCCTTAAGCAGAAAATTTTGGATGTGCCATGCAGTGGTGTCTGTTTATTAATTATTTGCTTTTTGATAAAATAAAGGACCCCCTCACCCCCACCCCCCAGTAATAAACACTGGGTTACTGTAATGCCCACCTCCCACCTCCCCCACCTCCCTGCCCCCGTGCACATTAGTCTCTTGTATTCAACTTTGCTGGTTCTCTGGAATTTCCTACTATTTAGTATAATTTTGATGATCGAAAACTATTTTGGAAAGGATGGGTCAGGTGCTTTGCCTCCATAGTCTTTTGAAGTGCCTGCATATGAACAAAGTAACAGTTCTGTAAAAAAGGAAACCCATTCCATTTTTTCAGTATGCTTTGTTTTAAGCCATAAAGACACAGGTGTACTTTGGTCACATTCTACTACTAGTCAGAATTTTCAAGAAGAGTTACAACAAAAAGACTGGCTAGGAAGAGAATGATGTTTTTCAAATCTCATATTCACCTTTCATTTATAAGGTTACTTACTCTTTCCACACAGCCCTTTCTTTGTCTTTCAGTACATGCCTTCAGGCATGCTTATTTATTTTTATTGTCTCAAGGTAACATTTAAAATGTGTACTTAAAGTAAATAAATTACATTTTTGACTTCATTTTTGCATTTACAGGAATTTAATTGTACTTTGTAATTTATTTTTCTTATTAGCCAAAAGTTCAGTGTGTTGTTTTTGATAAATTAGGCTCCCATATGAATACTGCAGATCAGACATTGTTTATCATTGTTGCTCTGAATCGTCTGAATGATCTTTTCAAGTTCTAGATTTTAGAGGCCCACACTTAGCCTAGAAGACATTTGTTGTATAATTTGGTCAACAGTTTCCCATTCTGTTTGTATACTGTCATGATCTTAAACGACAGGAATTACATAACTGAGTTTTTATTTTTGTTTGCCTTGAGCAAGGTGGATGGATGTTTTGGCCATTATAATGTGAAACCACTTCTTTCTTTACAGTATTTGACCAAATTTGTGTGTCTATGATATTTGTAAATACATGCGATATCTGTATTTCTTATCATAAGCCTATTTAGTTTTATTCTCAGTAGGGTTTTTGGACTGTACAGTGTTTATATGATCTGAACTCCTTATACATAAGAAGGTGTGTATATTAATCCAATTATGGACTTAAAATATTTTAAAAGTATAAATACCCTTATTTGCTGCAAAGACCAGTGTGTAGACATTTGCTTTTTAGCAATATTTTTAAGTGCTCCATTTTAATGCCAAGGAATAAGTCTTTTGGCAACACAAACTGGTCAATAATAGGTAATGCAGGTATGTTCAGGTTAAGTCAACAATGTTTTGCATTTTTATGCTTCTTTTCTGTCAACACTAATGAAATCAACATTGCCTGAATGTCTGAATAATGAAACACATCCCTGTTTAAAAGTATGTAACTGAAAAAGAAATAAAAAATAAAGGTAGTTTTTTTAAACTTGCTTTCCCCCCTTCCTCTAATCATGGGTAAAGTGATGCTACTTGTAATAATGTAAGGCAGGAATTTAAAAAATCTGGTTCACTTAGGTTTGTTTATGTGAGAAGCAGAGCCCAAGGAGTATGCTTTTATGTTTTGTGTTTCTGTTTGGATTTTGCTTTGTTGGAGCCCCCATGGTAAGGAGTACACACCAGGAAGTATCTGAGATTTCTTTAATCGAAGTTCAAGAAAAAGCCTTACACTTCCCTGAAGCATTTAATAGAGCAATTAATTAAAACTCATGCCACTGTTAAAGCAAGGAAAAGAAACAGAATCATTTTATTCCTTTTAAAAAATGAAGTCATGCTGGGGTGTTCACAGAAATGAAATGTTATTAATCCAATTTTAAGTGAATGACTTTATTATTGCAGATGGAGGGCATATATCTGTGACAGTATCTCACAACTTATCCTTGTGCTAGGTGCTTTCAAAGGAGTTTTCCAAAATGGTATTAATGGTGCTGTGCTACTGAAAGATACTCCAGGTAAGATGAAGCAAAGCAGCACACACTGAGCACCAGCAGTCAGTCAGTAGAAAGATCTGGAGATGAAACATCATGGTCCAAAGGCCCTATCTAGAAAAGTCTGATTTAACATGGAGATTCAGCCCAAATGACAACATAGCTGCATCAGCCAGCACCCTCTGAATTCCAAGTGGCTTAAACAGGGGTGCACGTTATCGCATCTAACTGGAAAGTCCAGTGGTAGGACTGGCTTCAGATGTGGTTGACCCTAGTGTAGATGACTCTACACTGTCTCTCTCTGTATATCTGTTTTGCTTTCTACAGTGCTGTTTTCATTGCCAGGGACACCTCCTGTGTGATAGTGAAGTGGCCACCCAGGAGCTTCAGACTTCTACCATCTTCGTAATCTCAGCCGAAACAAAGAGCAATTTCTCTCAGCAATCGTAACAAAATCCTAAGATTGACATTTATTGCTTCATGGGTTCACAAGCCCATCCCTGAGCCGATTACTGTGGCCAAGGGAATGCTCTTTTCCCACTTTCAGAGGACACATTGGACTGAGAAAGGAGGTGCAAAGGGTGTTAACCAAGAGGAAGTACAGACCTTATTATCAGAAAACAGAGTGAATGGATCCTGCAGAGGCAAAATCCATAAGCAGCCACCATCTTGATGAGAAAAACAAAAGATCCAAAAGGCAAACCTAATTATTTTAAGTTCAAAAATATTATTATTGGACTTTTATTAATCTGAATATGTTACTAGAAATCCTATATAGTAAGTGTGAGTACATTTGACTCAGGTAAAAATGGAAGTCCTAAATACCTTATTTGGTGTGCTTTTTGTTTTTGTCTAGCATTTAAAGTATTTGTGATAGAGCTGGATCAGTAGAGTAAAAAGCTGATTTTTCTGCAAGAGTACAAGTAAGTGGAATTACAAAGTTTTGCTGACATTCAGGATAACTAGTTTCCTCTGCCTAAGTCTTATAGAGACCCACATGTTATTTTCTTAGGATATTTACCTAAAAAAAATACAGGGATCATAACCAAGGAAAGGACTATGTATTACCAGGTAGTATTGCTGGGATATAAAAATGTGTTCGCTAGAAAGAGCATTTGTTCACAGGAATGTTCACAGTATTGGAATTGCATTTAAATGTAAAGATACTCCTGCGCTAGTCTAGCCTGAGGGTTGGCAAACTTTGTGGGCCAAGAGACAAAACTGAGGCTCTAAAATACTTGGGTAACTAGAAAGAAAACAAATCACTAATTTTTTATTAATGAAATCCAAAATATATATTAACACCTAGTACAATTTTTTTTTGAGATACAAGTCTACTAATGACAAATGAATTATTTTGAGGGGATAATATTTCATTTAATCAGGGTTTGAAATCAATGGCAAGTGTTCATCTATTATACTGATTTGTAATGTGACTCTACATATTTCATCTTTGGAAATGCCCTCCCGCAGATAGGTATTACCGAATACTGTTATCAGTCCTCAACGTGCATAGTTTTAATTGAACATATTTATCATTTGGAAGGTACTTAAATAATTCTATTGGATTCACTCTTGATATTTGCCTTTTGGTATATCATTCCTTTGCAGGTATAATCACTTCCAATTGAAGACTAATTAAATGCTCCTCGCTTGTACAGTTAAATGAATTTTGAATATGGAAATATCCTTTGAACTTGCATTGAGATCCAAAAGTCCAGCTGGAACTGTAGTTGACTCTGGAAAACAGATCCACTGCAAATTTGTATGGGAGTGGAACTCTTGTTCCATTTGAACTTGACTGTGTCGGAAGTTGTATAAAGCAGCTTGACATTACTTGTATTTAAATATTAGTTGTTACCATATTGACTTTGCAGCAGTGTAAGTTTCACATATAAGTGCTGTTCTGGCTTATAATTTTAAGTTGAACTTATTAAGAAACACGATCAAATCTGCAGCACAAGCAAAATTCAGTGTTCATCTATAATAGGCAGAGGTGGTTCTCATTCAGCAAATTTGCAGCCTCAGTCCTGAGCTGAAAAAATTGCAGTCAAACTTTACCACTGCCATCAGACTTGTATGGTTGGGCAAGCCAGGATCCTCTTCTATTTCTGATATGGAAGTGATGATGGCTAAGACCACAAGGTGAATGGAATGCACCATTGACTACTTACTCAATAACCTGACCGATTCAGTATATTCCAAAAAATACCTGCTGAGGAGTCACATAAAGTATAAACATTGACTTTAGACATCCTACATTTTGACAAGCTTTGTAAATTTGTCCAGTGTAACTTTTTCTGCTCCACACATTCTTACCACCATCTATTCTAACACATCTTGGTATATTCCACTTCATTTCACACTGAATTGGTGTTTTCTCATGTTCCTTAAAAATATACTTTAATATAGTTGCTCTACAGATGCTTTTCCTGAAGGTTAATTCCTGAGTCACTTCAAGCTCTGCATTGACTTCTCTAGTAAACAAAAAACTAGGCAGTATTGCTAATGTCTGTTGGCTCATCAAAAGCTAAGGAGAGTACCTTGAAATCATTTGCCTTGCTTTTTAGTTGACTATTGGTGTCCTTGAGTCTTCAAGCACCTGTCCTTGCTAAAAAGTTAGTCTTCAACAAATTTGTTTTCTCTGGACATAATTTCTGGCTGCTGCGATCAAATACAATTAACCTTAACTCACCGTCAGTAAATAGCTCTGCTTGGCTAACAGTGAGACCCTTGGGAAGTAACTGATTGGTTGCCCCTTGTTCTCATTTTGTGTGTGTGTGAAAGAATTCTACTGTGATGAGATACTCTGTTGTAAGTTTTCTAACTGTTCTGACTGTTGCTTTCCTGTGAGCTGGGGATATTGTGATGAGAGCTCAGTCTGGTAATGTCATAATAAATTGTATTCTTTTCGCACAGCTACAGTGTCATTGCATAACAAACACGATGCTTTGCCATATAATTGTATAACAAATAATCCACATTCCACTCCACTGTGCCTTAAAAGTGCTACACTTAAAGTTCACTATTCTTTTTACATAATTGATATGCATTAGTAATAAAATAGTAAAATGTCTGTGTGACAGAATGTGTGGCACTTGAAATGCTGTTGACTTATAAGTGCATCATTGAGATTTGGAGTGTGTTGAATGGCAGTGTGTAGCAATGAGAATGCCACAGATGGTCTCTGTCACAATTATTCACCTCTGCCTTTGTAGCATGGGAGCAGCCATAGACACTATGTAAATGAATGAGCTTGGCTGTGTTACAATAAAACTTTATTGATGGACACTGAATATGAATTTCATATAATTCTTACGTGTCATGAAATACTCTTGACATTTTTCAGCCGTTTATTAAGGTAAATACCATCATTAGCTCTTGGATCAAATAAAAGCAGGAGGTGGGCTGGGTTTGATTTGCAGACCATAGTTGGCCCACCTCAGTTTCTAGTCTACATTGGACAGATTTTGATATTTGATGTACATTATTTTGGTACCTGATTGAATGCCACTACCTACCAAAAGATAACCTATCCTTTTTTTTTTTTAATTTTTTTATTTATGATAGTCACAGAGAGAGAAAGAGAGAGAGAGAGAGAGGCAGAGACACAGGCAGAGGGAGAAGCAGGCTCCATGCACTGGGAGCCCGATGTGGGATTCGATCCCGGGTCTCCAGGATCGCGCCCTGGGCCAAAGGCAGGCACCAAACCGCTGCGCCACCCAGGGATCCCCTATCCTACCTTTATAAAAGAAAGGGCCTTTTTGAAATAGCGTCAAGAACTATGATAATGGTAAAGAAAATACAGCACAGTGTGTGTGGAAATTGGAAATAAGGTCAATGAGATATCTGGCTCCCATAGGAAGTTAGATGTTGAATCTGAAAAGAACATTTATTTTGAGATCAGACAAATTTGATTTGCTTTTCACTTATTCACTTGTAAGAACAGTGGCAAGTATTTGACTTCTTAGCATCAGTGTCCTCCCCTCACATTGCAGATAATTCTTTATTTGCAGCATGGCTCTGAGGATTAGTGAAAATACTTATATGGCTCTTAATTCAAGGTACCTTTTACCATTAACTTATAATACATTAGAGTTTAAAAATGAGCACACCTTGACTTCTCATGCAGAGAGTCAGCTTCTGCTCTTTGAGACAAGAGTAAGGACTAACTAGTATTTATTGAACTTTTTCTTGGATGGAAGCCATCATTCCTATCTGTTTAGAAATATTTGTATGCTAATCCTGTCACATTGCACATTTAGCTATCTTTCCTCACTTAATGGCATTGATAAATTCAGAGCCATCAATTCTATACCTTTATTGATAAAAATGTCAAACTGCAGATAGCCAGGGCCAGACTCTAGGTCAAATCATTGTAATCCTAGTCTAAGGTCATTATCAATTCATTGAACCAATAACACAATCTCTAAGTGTTCTAAATGTATGATAATCCTTCACCGCATAACTACCATTAGCTGCTTTTAAAAAGATATTTTATTTAAATTCGATTTGCTACCATCTAGGATAACACCCAGTGCTCATCCCATTAAGTGCCCTCCTCAGTGACCATCACCTAGCTAACCCATCTCCCCACCCACCTCCCCTTCTGCAATCTTTGTTTCCCAGAGTTAGGAGTTTCTCATATTTTGTCACCCTTCTAATATTCCCCACTCAGTTCCCCTCCTTTCCCTTATAATCCCTTTCACTATTTCTTATATTCCATGGTTGAGTGAAACCATATGATGATTGTCCTTCTCCAATTGACTTGTTTCACTCAGCATAATACTCTCCAGTTCCATCCATGTCAAAGCAGATGGGGGTTATTTGTCTTCTGATGGCTGAGTAATATTCCATTGTATATATAGACCACATCTTCTTTATCCATTCATCTGTCAATAGACATCGTGGCTCCTTCCACAGTTTGGCTACTGTGAACATTGCTGCTCTGAACATTGGGGTGCAGGTGTCCCAGGGTTTCACTACATCAGTATCTTTGGCGTAAATACTCAGTAGTGCAATTGCTGGGTCATAGGGTAGCTCTATTTAAACTCTGAGGAACCTCCACACAGTTTTCCAGAGTGGCTGTACCAGTTCACTTTCCCACCAACAGTGCAAGAGGGTTCCCCTTTCTCCACATCCTCTCCAACATTTGTTTCCTGTCTTGTTAATCTTCCCCATTCTCACTGGTGTGAGGTGGTGTCTCATTGTGGTTTTGATTTGTATTTCCCTAATGGCAGGTGATGTGGAGCATTTTCTCATGTGCTTGTTGGCCATGTCTGGGTCTTCTTTGGAGAAATTTCTATTCATGTCTTCTGTCATTTCATGACTGGATTGTTTGTTTCTTGGGTGTTGAGTTTAATAAGTTCTTTATAGATCTTGGATACTAGCCCTTCATCTGATATGTCATTTGCAAATATCTTCTCCCATTCTGTAGGTTGTCTTTTAGTTTTGTTGACTATTTCTTTTGCTGTGCAGAAGCTGTTTATCTTGATAAAATCCCAGTAGTTCATTTTTGCTTTTGTTTCCCTTACCTTCATAGATGTGTCTTGCAAGAAGTTGCTGTGGCCAAGTTCAAAAAGGGTGTTGCCTGTGTTCTCCTCTAGGATTTTGATGGACTCTTGTCTCACATTTAGATCTTTCATCCATTTGGAGTTTATCTTTGTGTATGGTGTAAGAGAAGGGTCTAGTTTCATACTTCTGCACATGGCTGTCCAATTTTCCAGCACCATCTATTGAAGAGAGTGTCCTTTTTCCAGTGGATAGTCTTTCCTGCTTTGTCAAATTTTAGCTGACCACAGAGTTGAGGGCCCATTTCTGGGTTCTCAATTCTGTTCCATTGATCTATGTGTCTGTTTTTGTGCCAGTACCACAGTGTGTTGATGATCACAGCTTTGTAGTACAGCTTGAATCCAGCATTGTGATGCTCCCAGCATTGGATTCTTTTCAATATTCCTCTGGTTATTTGGGGTCTTTTCTGATTCCATACAAATCTTAAGATTATCTGTTTCAACTCTGTGAAGAAAGTCCATGGTATTTGGTAGGGATTGCATTGAACATGCAAATTGGGGCAGCCCCCGTGGCTCAGCGGTTTAGCGCCACCTTCAGCCCAGGGCGTGCTCCTGGAGACCTGGGATCAAGTCCCATGTCAGGCTCCCTGCATGGAGCTTGCTTCTCCCTCTGCCCATGTCTCTGCCTCTCTCTCTCTCTCTCTCTCTCTCTCTCTGTGTGTGTCTCTCGAGAATAAAATAAGTAAAATCTTAAAAAAAATGCAAATTGCCATGGGTAGCATTGACATTTTCACAATATTAATTCTTCTAATCCATGAGCATGGAATATTTTTCCATCTCTTTATGTCTTCCTTAATTTCTTTCATAAGTGTTCTGTAACTTTTGGAGTATAGATCCTTTACCTCTTTGGTTAGGTTTATTCCTAGGTATCTTACGGTTTCGGGTGCAATTGTAAATGGGATTGACTCCTTAATTTCCCTTTCTTCAGTCTCATGGTTAACGTACAGAAATGCCACTGATTTCCATGCATTGATTTTGTATCCTGCCACATTGCTGAATTGCTGTATGAGTTCTAGCTGTCTTGGGGTGTCTTTTGGGTTTTCTATACACAGTATCATGTCATCTGCAAAGAGGGTGAGTTTGACTTCTTTGCCAATTTGAATGTCTTTATTTCTTTTTGTTGTCTGACTGCCGAGGCTAGGACTTCTTTTATTATTTTATTATTTAAATATTATTTTTAAATTTTATTTATTTTTTTATTGGAGTTCAATTTGCCAACATATAGCATAACACCCAGTGCCTATCCCATCAAGTGCCCCCCTCAGTGCCAGTCACCCCCACACCCATCCACCTCTCTTTCCACCACACCTTGTTCATTTCCCAGAGTTAGGAGTCTCTCATGTTCTGTCTCCCTCTCTGATATTTCCCACTCATTTTTTCTCCTTTCCCCTTTATTCCCTTTCACTATTTTTTATATTCCCCAAATGAATGAGACTATATAATGTTTGTCCTTCTCCGATTGACTTACTTCACTCAGCATAATACCCTCCAGTTCCATCCATGTTGAAGCAAATGGTGGGTATTTGTCGTTTCTAATGGCTGAGGAATATTCCATTGTATACATAGACCACAGCTTCTTTATCCATTCATCTTTCGATGGACACCGAGGCTCCTTCCACAGTTTGGCTATTGTGGACATTGCTGCTATAAACATCGGGGTGCAGGTGTCCCGGCGTTTCACTGCATCTGTATCTTTGGGGTAAATCCCCAGCAGTGCAATTGCTGGGTCATAGGGCAGATCTATTTTAACTCTTTGAGGAACCTCCACACAGTTTTCCAGAGTGGCTGCACCAGTTCATATTCCCACCAACAGTGCATCCTCTCCAACATTTGTTGTTTCCTGCCTTGTTAATTTTCCCCATTCTCACCATTGTGAGGTGGTATCTCATCTCATCAGGTATTTCCCTGATGGCCAGTGATGCGGAGCATTTTCTCATGTGCTTGTTGGCCATGTCTATGTCTTCCTCTGTGAGATTTTTGTTCATGTCTTTTGAGGCTAGGACTTCTAGTACTATGTTGAATAAGTGGTGAGAGTGGACATCCCTGTCGTGTTCCTGATCTTAGGGGAAAGGGTCTCAGTTTTTCCCCATTGAGAATAATATTTGCTGTGGGCTTTTCATAAATGGCTTTTATGATATTGAGGCATGTTCCTTCTATCCCTACACTCTGAAGAGTTTTAATCAGGAATGGATGCTGTAGTTTGTCAAATGCTTTCTCTGCATCATTTGAGAGGATCATATGTTCTTGTTTTTTCTCTTGTTGATGTGATCTATCACGTTGATTGTTTTACAAGTGTTGAACCACCCATGCATCTTGGGGATAAATCCCACTTGGTCATGGTGAATAATCTTAATGTACTGTTGGATCCTGTTGGCTAGTATCTTGGTGAAAATTTTTATATCCATATTCATCAGGGATGTTGGTCTATAATTCTCCTTTTTGGTGGGGTCTTTGTCTCATTTTGGGATCAAGGTAATGCTGGCCTCATAAAATGAGTTCAGAAGTATTCCTTTCTATCTTATGGAACAGCTTTAGTAGAATAGGTATGATTTCTTTAAATGTTTGATAGAATTCTCCTGGGAAGCCACCTGGCCCTGGACTTTTGTGTCTTGGGAGGTTTTTGATGACTGCTTCAATTTTCTCCCTGGCTATTGGCCTGTTTAGGTTTTCTATTTCTTCCTGTTCCCGTTTTGGTAATTTGCAGGTTTCCAGAAATGGATGCATTTCTTCTAGATTGCCTAATCTGTCGGCATATAGTTGCTCATGATATGTTTTTAAAAATTGTTAGTATTTCCTTGGTATTAGTTGTGATCTCTCCTCTTTCATTTGTGATTTTATTACTTTGAGTCTTTTTTCTTTGTAGTAAGGCTGGCTAGGGGTTTATTTATCTTATCAATTCTTTCAAAGAACCAGCTCCTGATTTTGTTGATCTGTTCTATAGTTCATCTGGTCCCTATTTCATTGAGTTCTGCTCAAATTTAATTATCTCTTCTTCTACTTGGTTTATGCTTTATTTGCTGTTCTTTCTCCAATTCCTTTGGGTGCGAGGTTAGCCTGTGTATTTGAGTTTTTTCCAGTTTTCTGAGGGAGGCTTGTGTTGTGATGTATTTCCCTCTTAGGACCGCTTTTGCTGTAGCCCAAAGATTTTGAACAGTTGTGTTTTCATTTTCATAAGTTTCCACAAATCTTTTTAATTCTTCTCTAATTTTCTGGTTGACCCATTCATCTTTTAGCAGGATGCTCTTTCACCTCCATATGTTTGAGTTTCTTCCAAGTTCCTTCTTGTGATTGAGTTCCAGTTTCAAAGCATTGTGGTCTGGAAATATGCAGGGAGACAATCTCAATCTTTTGGTATCGATTGAGACCTGATTTGTGATCCGGTATGTGGTCTATTCTGGAGAAAGCTCCATGTGCACTTGAGAAGAATGTGTATTCAGTTGCATTAGGATGTAATGTTTAGTATATATCTGTGACGTCCATCTGGTCCAGTGTTTTATTCAAGGCCCTTGTTTCTTTGTTGATGTTTTGTTTAGAATATCTGTCTTTTGCTGGGAGTGCTGTGTTGAAGTCTCCTACTATTTGTGTATTGTTATCTAAGTATCTCTTTACTTAGGTTATTAATTGATTGATATACTTGGAGGCTCTGACATTAGGGACATAAATATTCATGATTGTCAGGTTTTCTTGTGGGAAGACCCTTTAAGTATGATATAGTATCTGTCTTCATCTCTTATAATGGTCTTTGGTATAGACTCTAATTTATCTGATATGAGGATTGCTACCTCAGCTTTCTTTGAGGACCATTTGAATGGTAAATGGTTCTCCACCCCTTCATTTTCAGGCTGGAGGTATTCGTAGGTCTAAGTGAGTCTCTCGTAGACAGCATGTAGATGGGTCTTGCTTTTTTATCCAGTCTAATACCCTGTGTCCTTTGATGGGATCATTTAGCCCATTCACATTCAGAGTAACTATTAAAAGATATGAATTTAGTGTCATCATATTACCTATTCAGCCCCTGTTTTTGTGGATTGCTTCTTTGGGCTCCCTCTTTCTTTTACAGGGTCCCCTTCATATTTCTTGCAGAGCCAGTCTGGTGGTCACATAATCTTTCAGTTTCTGCCTATCTGGAAGCTCTTTATCTCTCCTTCTATTTTGAATGAGAGCCTTGCTGGATGAAATATTCTTGGCTGCATGTTTTTCTCATTTAGTGCCCTGAATATATCCTGCCAGCCCTTTCTGTCCTGCCAGGTCTCTGTGGAGAGGTCTGCTATTAATATGATATTTCTCCCCGTATAAGTTAAGAATCTCTTGTCTTGGGCAGCCCGGGTGGCTTAGCAGTTTAGCGCTGCCTTCGACCCAGGGCCTGATCCTAGGGACCCGGGATCAAGTATGATGTCGGGCTCCCTGTGTGGAGCCTGCTTCTCCCTCTGCCTCTGCCTCTCTGTGTGTCTCTCATGAATAAATAAACAAAATCTTAAAAAATAAATCTTGTCTTGAGCTGCTTTTAGAATTTTCTCTTTATCTTTGAAATTTGCAAGTTTCACTATTAAATATCGAGGTGTTGAATGGTATTTATTGATTTTGGGGGGTACCTCTCTATCTCTTGGATTTGAATGCCTGTTTCCTTCCCAGATTAGGGAAGTTCTCACCTATGATTTATTCAGATATACTTTGTGGTCCTCTCAGTCTCTTCTGGAATCCCAATTAGACATATATTTTTCCTTTTCAAGCTTGCATTTATTTTCCAAACCTTTCTTCATGGGTTCTTAATTGTTTTTCTCTTTTTTCCTCAGCTTCCTTCCTTTACATTAACTGGTCTTCTGTGTCACTCTCTCGTCCACCTCATTAACCCTGGTCATTAGGACATGCAGTTTGGACTCCATCTCAGTTAAAGTATTTTTAATTTTGGCCTGATTAGATCTCAATTCTACATTAACAGAGTCTCTAGAGTCCTTTATGCTTTTTTCTAGAGCCACTAATATCTTTACTAGTACCTTTACAGAGGGTTGTGGTGCTGTAGCCCTTTACCAAGATTGGATGGCGGTTTTCGGTGAGCCTTATCCCAGGCGCCCCTCCTTGAACAGTGTCTCCGGGAATCTTGAGGCTTCACTGCCTCTTCTGCAATTCTGCTTTCTTTCCCTGCTAAGTACTTTTCTGTCACGGAAGCCTCAGGCACGGATTTTTTAAGTTCCCACTTGTCCAGGGTCGGGGTTGGTGTTGGGGAGGTTTTTGCGGCTCTGCTTTCCTGGCTTGTCATGGTTCCCCTCTTCTTCCTTTCTCTTTCTTTTTTTTCTCTCCCCTCCCCTCCCCCTCCCCTCCCTTCCCCTCTCTTCTCCCCCTCCTCTTTGTTCTTTCCACCTTCCTACCTTGTTAGAAGTGAAAACTTTGTAGCTTTCCAGCTGTTCTCTCTTTACATCTCAGGTTGAATTCATAGGTGTTCAGGATGTTTTGAAAGTTATCTAGGTAAGTTTGTGGGGCCAGGTGAGTTGAGGACCCCTACTCTTCCACCATCTTTCATTGACTCTAATTTTCCTTTTTCAATATATGTACCTATGATGGGTTTCATTTTCTTCCTGCCATATCTTCCTTCTTAACTTTCCTGGCTGAATGTTATTCTTGATTTTTAATAAAAGATACCAGAAAAAAATGTAATCCAAAGTTATGCCATCTATTCTCTTTGTCATCACCGTGCAGCCCTTTCTCTTCATCCAGCTTGGCATACAGTTTATAAAACCCTTTTTCGTTGGACATAGTATTTTTTTTTTTAAAGAAATCCTCAACTAATCCCAAAAACCTCCACTGAGATTTTTACCTTTCTCGTATTCATTTGCTATGTGCACTATTTCAGCTCTAGTATGTATTCTTTCAAAAGCAGAGCTTGTCAGAAGAGTTTTTTCTTTTTTGGGCAAGCTTATTCCTTTTTTCTTTATCAGGATTATTTTTAGTACCAGAGCTGGAATCACAGTCTTGAGCTCCCTTCACGAGGTATCACAGATCTTAACATGAGATGCTCACATTCTCTCCAGATGCTTGACACTTCCACTTTATCATTCAATTCCTTCTTGCTGGTCATTTTTGCGGTCTAGAGTAGATTTTTGCTATCTCTACTTCCCAGGAGATTAGCTTTTGGGCATATAAAATATTGTCAGATGCTCTGCTTTAGAAAAAAAAAAAAGATACTCTTTGGACATTTGAAGTTCTCTATTACTACTAACTTTTATGTTTCCCTATTTAGTGTTCTTTTAATTAAAGTTGATGTATCCTAACTTTTTTTTCCCACTTAGTTCCCAATCTGATTTTCTTTCTCTGTCCTGGCATTCTGTAATATATTTTCATAATTGTATCCCAGTTTTTCCTCTCTTCTTGCCCAGATATTTCCACAATGCATTTTATCATGGGTGTCCTTAACTTCACTGTGGGTACATATCATGCCTGTACACTCCCCTGTAACTCCCTTCTCGTGTGAGTGTTCTAGTCAGAAATCTCATACCCAGTGGCAGTGGCTCCTAGGTCACATTTATCGTGTTCTGTTTTTACCCCAGTCTTCCTGTTGCTGTCTGTGCATTAGTGTGAGGACTGTTGCATGCTATTTTCAGGATTATTGCTAACTTCTCTGCTTGAGTGATTTACTCAGCCATCTCTAACCTAGTGACATAGACAACAGCCACTTCAGTGGCTTTTATTAAGCTCCTCTTTTTACCTTCATCCTCATTCAGTTTAAAAATTTCTTTAACAAGTCAAATATGCTCTTCCCTGGAACTCATGAGGTAAAGCTCTAAGCCATCTTAAATTGTGCCTTGGAAATTAAGATCTCATTTTAAAATATCGTATGAGTGGGAAAACCACTTCTGTCTTGTACTTTGTAGTTTTGTCCTATGTCCCATATTGACTTTATCGGGATGCCCTCAATATTCTATATGCGGCTTTATTTTCAAATCATAAAAATGATAAATTATAAATTTATATAATACATCAACATATGTATAATGAATTATACAAGTTTGGTAATTGGAACTTTTTCTTCCTCCAGAATTATTGGTGCTCAAATCACTTCAATGACCTTACCAACCAAAAATTATCCCTCCACAAATAAGTGTCTGAATGATCCCTTAGGGTCTCTCCTACAGGTTTGGCTGAGAGAAGACCAGAAGTGGGCACTAAGAATGGAAAGTACCTGTTTTTCATATTCCAGAAAGGAAAAGAGTCTTCTTTAGCCAAAGTTCCAAGTTGTGAACAAGTAACCACAGTTAATTCAAAATACCTTCAGATTAATTTACAGACTTTGCTGAATCCATGACATCCCCCCAGTGGCTGTGTTTTGAAAATGAGCTAGTGGATGGCAGCCTCATTCCAGTGCCTCATTCCAGTCCACACATCTCTACCACCCTGTTGGTGCCATCTCCTTCCTTCTGTGATGCTGACACACTAGGGTTTTGGGAATAATTTTGTTTGAATAATGGGTCTACTTTAAAAAAAAAAGTGCTTGCAAAGTGCTTCCCTAAAGAATTGTGAAATATATTTATTCCTTATATGGTGCTTAAGGACACGGAAAACTCTTATATTCTACATGGTAAATAGTACATGGAAAGATTTCTATCTGAAGGTATTAAATATATGCTGACACCTGTACTGACAAAGCTCTCACGGTCCAGCCTACATGATTGTTCTGAGTCCTTATTCCTTAGGAGAATCCATCTAACCTAGCAGACAAAGCTTCCTGCATCTATATCTTAAAAGAAACAGTTCTGGGTTTTAGGTTTCTCACAGGAGGGTGAACTGTCATCAGTGGTGTTGGGTAACCAGTCTCAGCTACTGGGGGAAAATAGGGAACTGAGGGAGTGTGGCAGAGAGGGCTTTGCAAAAAGAGGTTAGAGAGGGCTCTGGCCACCAGGGCAGAGGAGGCTATGGGTGAGGTTTTGTTCTTGGCAGTTGAGTGAACCTGCACCGTGGCTCTCAACACTTGCTGGCTCTATGACTTTGGCCAGGTCGTTCACCTCTTTAAAGTCTCATTTTCCTTGTTTCAAGAAAGAAATAAACATATTAATGGCATTTTGGTGAAGAAGAGGTGATAAGTTCATTGTTGCACAGTTTAGCTCATGGTAGGGATTCAATGAATGGGAGCTATTATTGGCTATTATTTTAAGCAGTACAGGAGAAGACAGCTTCCAGGGGAAGAAATAATGTGGTGGAAGCCCCAACTGCATGCCTAGTCTCATCGGAGGCATACATTTGTAGGAATTCAGATTTCTGCAAGTAAGGTGTTTTTGGCAAGCATCAAATCAATGGGAAATTGCAGTTATTTTGGAGAAAACAGGAAAAAAAAACAAAATACTGCTGAGAGATAGGGTACTGATTTCACTAAATGGGTGTCAGATGTTCCTCTCTTTCTCTCTGTTCTTCTTTTCCACCTCATGGCCTCAGAGAAGAACTGGATTAGGAAATTGGATATTCTATTCAGGGTTCAGCTATGACCCAGCTTCAGCATTTAATCTTTCTGTACTTGTATTTCATCTCAATAAGGCAACTAGTCTGGACTGAATATTTGTGCCCCTCACTTCTCACCTTCAAGTTCATTCCTAAAGCCCAAATGCCCAATGCAGTGGTATATGGAGGTGGGTCTTTTGGGATGTAATTAGGTTTAGGTGAGTTCATGAGGACTGGGTCCCCATGATAGGATTAGAGCTTATGAGGAGTTAAAGAAAGACCAGAGCTCGTTCTCTCTGCCACATGAGAGCACAGAAAGAAGGCAGCTGTCTACAAGCCAAAAAGAGGAAGCTCACCGGGAGTCAAATCTACCTGTGCCTTGACCCTGGACTTCCCAGCCCCCAGAACTGTTGTTCAAGTCACCAGTCAGTGCTGTTTTTTTTTTTTTTTTTTGTCAGCTTGAGCAGACTGATTCAGAATTTGGTACCCAAAATGGAATGCTGCTGTAATAAGTATCTAAAAATCGCTTTAGAACTGGACAGTAGGTAGAGGTTAGAGGAATTTTGAGGGGTGTGCTAGAAGAAGCTGAAACGGCCATGAAAGAATTGTGAAGGGTCACTCTAGGGAGACCTCAGAAAGAAGAGAAGAGCTGTGGAGAAAGCTTCCATCTTCTTAGAGAATACATAAATAACCAGGAACAAAATGTTGGAAGAAACATGGATGGTAAGGCCATTTTGGTAATGTGTGGTTGAAATGAGAACCATGCTGTTGGACAGTGAAGAAAAGGATCATGTCCTAGGGTAGCAAAGAACATGGCTGAACTGTGTTCTTCTAGTATTTGTGGGACATAGAGCCTGCAAGGGATGACATTGGATATTTATTATTTAATTTTTAAAGCTTTATTTATTTGAGAGAGGGGGGAGGGGCTAAGGGAGAGGGAGGGAATCTCAATCAGACTCCATGATGAGTGCAGAGCCCTACTCGAGGCTTGATCTCATGACCCTGAGATCACGACCTGAGCTGAAACCAAGAGCGTCACTCAACTGACTGCACCATCCAGGCACGTCATGAAATTGGATATTTAGCTAAGAATATCTCTAAATGAAGTGTTGAAGGAAGCATCTTGGCTCCTCCTGATAGATTATAGTAAAACATGTGTAGGGAGAGATGGGTTGAGAAAGGAATAGTTAAAGCAAAAGGGAACCAGAGTCCAAATATTTGGAAAATTCTAAGCCTATCCACATGGCAAAACATTTAAAAGCTTGTTCTGAAGAGAACACGAAGGATGTGAGCACACAACTGATGAGACTCATCTGAGTGTGAACCACGGACTGCATCAGCTTCCCCAGTGGAACTGCAGGGGACAGAGACAGAATGAAATGAAAGAAGGCTGTTGGACTAGTGAAGTTGTATGCATAGATGCCAGAAAAGATGAACAACTGTCAGAAGTCAGATAGTGTGATATTTAGCGAGACTGTTGCCTAAAAGTCTCCTCTTGACCAGGCCCAAAGTTCACAGGTTCTTTTTACAAGATGGTGAATCCAAGTTTTGGAACACCAAGGGACAGGTTCTGTCAGGGAGGCTCTTCAACAGAGACCCTTGGATTTTCTACTCACAACAATATAAAGTGATTATTAGATAGTACCCTCACTAGTTTCTCAGTTCTCTACTGGTATGACTTTTTCCTTGAATTAAGTTGAAAACCTTTAGAATGAAGATGTGGAGCAAGATGTTTGTTGCTGATAAAGCTTCTGGGTACAATATGCTCCCTGCTATCCTTTTTACATACCAGGGATCCTCAGCAATGATGATGTGCATGTCCAACTTTCCCTTTCCCATTTAGGACACTGAGAAGTAGGTTTCCTGTATTCTCTAATGGAAATGTACAAAGCATGCAAAGCCTGTGTAAGTTCTCATGCCACAGAGAAAGCTGAAATGATGGAAATTGATTGTGTGCATGCTTTCATTGCCTCCCCTGGCTGTAAGCTATATAAATTATCCCTGGGGAACACAAGAGCACCCTGTGTGTTGCAGTTCCATTCAGGAGATGGCTCATCTTTATCCCAGAGGAGGGAAGGATGGCCATTTGGCCAGAGGTCAAGAAGCTTTGGCAGTATTTTCTAAGAGCCCCCTGACAAAGATAGGCATGGATGAAGAAGGATAAATTTTATTTATTAACTTAAATAGCTTTCCTTCAAAAGTGAGATCATGAATGAATTTTGTGTTTTAGATTTTTTTAAAAAGTATTTTACAAATGAAAGATTAAAAACATTGAAGGGAGTGAAGAGACAAGGAAGCAGACTTTGGGCACAGACATCTTTCAGGAGGCTTGGCTAAGAGGAAAGATGAAAAACTGGATGGAGGAGCAGGATCAAGGGAGGAGAGTGTTTTGCTTGTGGCTTTAGGTTTGGAGGAGCTTGAATGTGTTTGTTCACTGAGGAAGAATCTATCATCTATCCATCTGTGGGGATGAGGTCGAAGCTACTGGTGGAGAAAAAGAAATCCCTGGGGAGATGAGCTCCATCTCCAGAGAAAGAAGGAAGTGAAGAAGAGGCTGATCTGGTTTAGACTTTGTAGAGATAACTTGCCTGTAGGGTTGAGGGAAGTGAGAAAGTTTTTCAAAGCAATGGCTCTTTTTGGATTGAGACATAAGTGAATCAGAGAGGAGGCAGCCTGTGGGAGAAAATGGAGCCATCAGGAGACTGGGGGCTGGTTCTCAAAAAAAGTCAAAGACCAAACGGATTTATTTCAAACAACTACTTCTTCTTCTTCTTCTTCTTCTTCTTCTTCTTCTTCTTCTCCTTCTCCTTCTCCTTCTTTCTTCTTCTTCTTCTTCTCCTTCTCCTTCTCCTTCTCCTTCTCCTTCTCCTTCTCCTCCTTCTCCTTCTCCTTCTCCTTCTCCTTCTCCTTCTCCTTCTCCTTCTCCTTCTCCTTCTCCTTCTTCTTCTTCTTCTTCTTCTTCTTCTTCTTCTTCTTCTTCTTCTTCTTCTTCTTCTTCTTTTTTTTTTTTTTTTTTACAATATTTGCTATCCCGACCATTAGTTTTCCTTTAGGCAATGTATAAAGTTACTGACAAACATTATTAAATTACGAAATTGTAGTTGAAATGAAAGAAATCTGCTGTTATGGTGACAATGCTATTATGGTGACAATCCACTTTTGAAAAAAGCTTTTTATATAAGAATTGTTTTGCAAGCAAGTTGTTCTTTTTTTTAGAGTCCTTGGTAATATAAATTGTATTATGTATCTTGCTGACATTTTATGTTTCATATTAATCATCTTACATTGTTTTTGGCATGGATATAGAAATCTAGTTAGCTTGAGTTTTATTTATTTGTTTTTTTAAAGATTTTATTTATTTATTCACAAAAGACACACAGAGAGAAAGGCAGAGACATAGGCAGAGGGAGAAGGGGGCTCCAGGCAAGGAGCCTGATTTGGGGCTCGATCCCGAGACCACGGGATCACGCACTGAACCAGGGGCAGGTGTTCAACCACGAGCCACCCAGGCGTCCCTTAGCTTGGGTTTTAAAACTTCCATGCCAATGCAGTGTAACATTTTGCTTTCAAGTATATGTAGACCGTAAATTGTGGTCTTTATGTATTTACACTGTGAGTATTATATGTGAAGGATAAAGTTTTCCTAAACCTGATGTTAACCAAAATAAAAACAAGGGAAATGTACAAAAGTCTATTGCTTCTGATTTTGCTGATGGAAGAAAATAATGAAAAATAATTAAGTAGGTCAGGAAATTAATTTGGTTACTCTGTTATACTTACTATTGATTAAAAATATAAATTTCAAATTCCATTTTATCTCAGAAAAAAATATTATGTTTTAGTGTGTTTGTTGGTTTAGACATAGACAAATAAATTTTGTTTATATGTCAATTCACATAAGAAATTTCCTCCTCTTGGAGAAAAATTAGATTTTACTTACCTCTATTCCATCAGTGACTAACAGTGTGTGATGCTCAATGAAGATAATACATTTAGGGATAAAAGAGGAATATGAGTGCAGATCAGTAGTGCTCTCAAATGCTAAATGTGTTCTTCTTACTAGACATTTTGTCATTGGAAGGATATTATTCTTTGATTGTAAAAAAATCCTGAAACTAGGCAGACTCTTGCAGGTTTCTTCTATGTGCAACACAGATGTATAATTCTATCTATCTATCTATCATCTATCATTGAGAGCAAATTCACATTGCAAAAATTCATCATTTTAAATATTTTAAATTGTACAATCTTGTGGCAGTAAGTATATTCACAGTGTTGTGCAACTGACATCACTACTTAACTCCAGAACATTTTCATCACCCTAAAGAGAAACCCCATACCTACTAAATAGTTACTTTCCATGTCCCCTCATACCAGAGACTACTTGTGGTCTCTGTCGACTTACCTACTCCAGACATTTAATCTTAGTGAAGTCCCACAACCTTTTGAAATTGGTTCTTTCCCTCAGCTTCACAGTTTCAAGGCCTATCTGTGTGGTAGCACATACCAGTACTTCATTCCTAGTTTATGCCTAGTAATATTTCATTGTGTGATCATTTCTGTTGATTTTATCATGTCTCACCCCTGGAATTCCAACCCTACATGTGTTTCTCAGGCTAGTGCCTCATCTCTCTGTAAAGGTAGTCCACTTAGGAGATGACAGGTTGTTAACTCATAGGAAGTTCTCAAGAGTCTTTGTCTTGGATTTCTACACTCAAATGGCAATGATATCCTGAACTCTTCTTTATTCACCTTTCACTAAGTTGAATGTACCGTCATTATGCGCCTTAAAAATGTAGCCTTTGTCTGCAAAAGGTTTTCAGGACAAAAAGACATGAATGAATGCTTATGTCATTTTCATGTAAACTATACTACAGGCCTTAATTTCTTTCTGGCTCAAATTAAGTTCATGTGAAATGATGGCTTCAAGTTTACTTTTGGAGTCCTGACACCTAAGGAGTTATCACCAAGGATATGACAGGGCTCTGCCTTGTGACTGGGTTCTGCTTTCATTAAGCATCTGTAAACTGATTTAAAAAATTAAGTATTTATGTTAAATTGGGTCACACAAGAGTTATTTTGGCTGTGATGCTTATATTTGGGGCCCTCAGACCAAATATTTTCCCCAGTTTATTCTAATTGTGTCTTGAGATCAAAGCATCTACCTCATATAAAGGAGTCTTTGAGGAAAGGAGATCAGATTTGATACTGAAGTGAATTCTATGATTGCATAGTTTCCTAAACCATATTTTGTTTTTTAGACTGTATATAATGAAAATAATCCTTCTATTTTCATAAACTGGTATTAAGATATGGCCATTGGCTCTAAAATTAATTCTTTGGAAAATGATATATTAGAGCAATATAATATTATTCTGACTCCATGCATCTTTTATAATTAACCAAGTATTTAAAGACTTACGTTAACAAGTCCATTGTTACTGTGGTTTGTGGGATCCTAAGAAGTGCAGCTCAGCACTCAGCCTGTCTGGCTACCTGTGCCAATTGGAGCTTCCAAGTATCCTTTTATTAATTCAAATAGCAATATATGCCAGTGATGGACATCCAAATAGTACAGATGTTTGTACAAGGAAAGGAAAGTCTCCTTTTTTTTTTTTTTTAAGATTTTATTTATTTATTCATGAGAGACACACAGAGAGGCAGAGACCCAGGCAGACGGAGAAGCAGGCTCCCTGCAGGGAGCCCAATGTGGGACTTGATCCAGGGACTCAGGGATCACGCCCGGAGCCAAAGGCAGATGCTCACTGCTGAGCCACCCAGGGGCCCTTCAAGCCTTTATCTCAGGAGAATTTTTTCTGCTCTGTCATGCCCCTAGATCTCGCCTTTGCAAGGAAGGAGTTGTTGATTTCACTCCTCATCTGATGACCTCTCTGTAATACTGGAGATTTACAGAATCCTCTGTTTGCTGTCAGCTTTCTCTCTCACTGAGGTCTGACACTGACTGCCCTTGTCACCTTCTAGAAGGGAGGTACTGAGTTAATGACATGATGACACTCTAAGTCAGAAACATTGAAGTCTGAATTTATTTTTGTCACATTTTGTAGGCTATGGAAAAATGCCAGAGAAGCATGAGAGGCAACTGCCTGCAGGGGAAGAAGCTGCAGGTAGATGTAGTACTGCCTTGTTGCTCCAGGCATGGACTCTACCAGTGAAAGACCAGGGTGTTCTCCTAACGGCTCTGTACTTCTGTGGTTCCTGACATGATCCTGAGCAAGGTGAGACGTAAACAGTCCCAGATCTAATGGTTGGTAAGATCTGGAGTTAGGAGTACTGTCTAAGGAATTTAGGTGGTAGATAAATCACAGATATAGCTTCCCACTTCCCAACTTATATTAAATGCATACCCATCAAATGCGGCCCTCCATAAGAGAACTGCTGAATTAAAGAAGAGTTTGATTCCCTTCTAGGACTAGAGTCAGGTTTCAAACCTGGGACTCTGTAACTGTGCCTTTTGTCACATGGCCTTCTACACCATGTCTGCATCTTTTTTGTCTGTGACAATGACATTGTCATTGGATTTAGGGCCCACCTATTCAATCAGTATGATCTCACCTTGAGATCTTCAACTACAACTACAAAAACTCTCTTTTTTTTTTTTTTCAAATAAGGTCACTTCCACAGGTTTTGGGCAGATGTGTATTTTGGGAGCCACAATTCAACCCACTGCGGAAAACAAATATTGGAGAACATTCTCATGTCCATATGTAATATGATGATAATAGGAGAGTTATAAGCTGGTTGTATGGGAAATTCTCAAGGAGTTGGTTCTTGCCCTCTGATCTCTAACATGACAAGGAATTTTCCAGTGGTGACTGGAAGCCAATAGGTGACGTAAGGCCTTTTAAATGCTTGTCTTTGAAGATCACTAGGATCTTACTTGTTGTTGTGCCTCCCATGCTAACTTGGAGCCCCCCTGACGTTGATCCTTCTCCCAAACCCATCTAAGCTTACAATGCTCTCTTTGTATTTTATGTTGCCGACCCTGTGTGTGGGCACACACTTTGACACACTGCCTGGTCCTATAGAACTTCCCTTTTCATATCTCTAAGGTCCTGGCCTGATTTCTGTGCAAAGTACATTTTCAATGCAAGAAATATTTGCAAATTCTGCAGTTGTCCTGAGGTTTATTTTATCACAATTCCATAAGCAAGGGGGCAATAATAATAAAACAATGGACATTTGTTTTGTTGAATGCAGCACCAAGAAGGTTAGGCAGCCTGCATGTGTTCAAACAGCAAATAACTGACTAGAATGAAATTTCAAACCCAGGTCTTTCTGAGCCTAAGCATTGAGCCACACTGCTGTAAGACTCCATTGGAAAGCAGCCACTTAGAGTAGGGATGGGCTTTCATCACCGTCATGTGCAAGTTTAATTGGAAACCAACAGGAGGCAATCTGTGAAATCATCTGACTCCTCAAAATAGTATAGAGGATGAAATAACTTATTTTATTCAAGGGATTAATTCCTTGATTAGGGAACTTTGCAGAACTATTTCATGAATGCAATTCTTGCTTTCTGGTAACAAAAGCTGTTTTTAACTTAAATTTTCAATGCTGTGCATGTTCCTTAACTCCTATCGATGGTGGGCATTAGGAGTAACCTTGTTTAGTTAAAAAGGCATGGGGAAGAAGGCAGAGGAGAACAACAGCTAACAGTACAATGAAGACCAGGTGAAGGTGCTCCCATCAACAGCAAGAAAAGCATTAAAATTATACTGCACAGCCTAAAGACACAAAACATTTCATTTCCCTTTGCATGAAGCTGGTCTGACCTTCACAGTTCTGAAATAACAGGAAATATTATTTTTCTGGTAGCTGTACTGCATTTTAGGCGAGTGGTTAAGCAGGATGCTCAGCATGAATAAATACAGTTAGGAATTGTTAGGGCAGGTTTCTATGAAGAGTGCATGTTAAGCAGTAATATAAATGTAAGAGCTTACAGCAAAATGAAATTCATAATGTAAAGGTCAAACCTGCCTAAGAGAGACTTTTAGGTAAACTATCGGTTGAAAAACCGATTCCCATTTTGTTTTAATAGTTAGCAGTGTATGGTGGCTGAGGTGATGTGTTTCAGTTGCGTGGATCTTGTAGCATTATCTTGTGCTTGATTCAGCAGAAATGTACATGACTTCTGCAGGGCTATGAAAAATGGCTGAATTCCCTCTTTCTGAATCTGAAATTAATGACTAGAAATATTATCAACCAGGTAGGTTGTCAAAAAAATAGTGTAAGCACTTTATCTAGAGATGGTATATTTTTCCTTAGATAAATGCTGGGGTTTTATAGGATCAGTTAGGAGGACCAATTTGTGTAATGTTGAAGTTAGCCATAGTTATTAGCTTAAAACTAATAAGAGATAAGAATCAGAGGTAATTATTTTATTTATTCATTTAAAAAAAAAGAATTTGTTTATTTGTTTTAGAGAGGGAGACAGCAGGGGGAGAGGGGCAGAGGGAGAATAAAAGAGAGAATCTTAAGCAGATTCCCCACTGAGCACAGAGCCCAATGAAGGGCCAACATTCCTGAGATCAAGACCTGAGCTGAAATTAAGAGTCACACACTTAACTGACTGAGCCACCCAGGTGCCCGTATTTACTTACTTTTCTTTCTTTCCAAATTATGATGAACTTCTGGCTGAAAATGACACCAGAGGACAGAATTCTGAAATCAGTTTTACTTGGTATAATCAGGTTGTTGGCAGGGCTGGTTTCTTCTGGAAGGTCTAGAAGGAATCCATTTCCTTACTTTTTCTGGCTTCCAGAGTCTGCCCCTTATCCCTTGGCTGGTGCCTGCATCTCTCCACTCTTTGTTTCCATAGTCACATTCACTTCTCCTCCTTCTGATTTCATAACTCTCTTTCTTGAGGACACTTATAATTACCTAGGGCCTACCTGGGTAACCCATGTTAATCCTATCTCCCAATCCTCACCAGATTATCCACAAAGTCCCTTTTGTCATATAAGGTAACATTTACAGATTCTGGGGATCGGGGTGGAATATCTTGGGTCTGCCACAAGATAAAAAGATCGGAAGACACTGTCCTTGCTTGCAATGCTACCATGTTTTGTCCCTGGCAGATTTAACTATTCTTAACATGTGTGTGAGCCATTGTAAATAGATAGGGCTAGCTTGTAAAGGAAGGTGCCTACCAGAGCCATTGAACTTTTGACATCCCCCATACTGATAATCAATTTCAGCAAGTCCATAGCAGTCATAGTGATGCCCCTTGAATTTAGAATTCTGTCCCACTCTCACTGCCATGAGATTTCATCTCACTGCTTTTAGACTGCAGTATTTCCTAACATTTACATTTCTTTAGTAGCCATGTTGTGGGCAGTGTCTGAATAGAATAATGGTACACTAAAACCATTGAGTAACAGTTAAATTAAATGCAGTGATGTTATTTGGGCATAACACATTTTTTGCTGAAGGAAATGTTGGGTTGATTCTATGACTGAGAAAGCCAAATGAGACAGAAATGTATTTGCTCTATAATACTCAAGTTCAAGATATTAAAATATATTGTTTTATTAAAATTATATTAAGTAGAATATAATAAAATGTCATATTGCTTTATTTTCCTGAATCAAATTAAATCTGAGCCCCTGCTTACAAAAGTTGGCAAAATGTCCACTATTAGTCATGAGGGGAAGGCCCTTCCCAAATCTAGGGTTGAACAAAGGCTTGGGAGTTTAATTAGGGCAGGAATCTGAGGTAAGGACTCTAGTTTTCTGTGAAGCATGGTTGATCAGACACTGCTCATGGTTTCAATCTAGTTGGAACATTTAAAAGTGAGTCAGTGTGCTATTCAGAACAGCCATTTCCCCTATGAACAACGAAGCCAGTAAATTTTTTTCTGTGGTCTCCTAAGGCCATAGCTCCTAGGGTTCATTGTTACACACTCGTTCTACCAGAGTGCTCTGTTGGAGGAAGATTCTGGCCTCTTCTATTCAAGAAGACCATCCCCCCTAACTTAGAGATTTCTAATCATTCCCTAGCTCATCCCCAACCTCACTCCTTGGAACAAAACCCCATTTCCTCTTCAAGCCCTTGGACTTGCTCATTGTGGATTACATCTGGTAGCATGTGTGAGGAGGCCTGCCACGTGGATGTACTCCATGTTTTATTTATGAATCATCGTTTACCGCTTTCCTTAATATTTACAAATAAAAGCTCCTTAACTTTCCTCTGAGAAAAATGACACTAATACTTGAGAATATGAAATCTAGCTAGCTTTCTCTTTTTTGTGTGACAAGCTGTGTGAAATTAAGGCATAGGTAATTTCTCAAACAGGTGATTCTGATAAAAGTGTTAATGACTTAAAAGTGAATTGTTGGTTCCATGTACATCTAGATGGTAAGGAAAGGTCAAGTGTTAGTTCATTGTTGAACCTGTCATTCTTTGATGTTTCTGTCTTTACTCTTTCTGTGGTCACTTCCCCCTTAAGTATACCTCTTGGGTCATTTGTGCTAGAGACAGCAAGAGGCGTAATGTTCTCAGCCCATCTCATACAGGATGACACCCAAGTGATGCATTTTCAAAGTTCAGTTAGATATGATCCATCAGCTACTGAACGTAGTGTGAATATTGTGCAATGATTTTACTAGAGGAACATAAGAGATCAGTTTTACTGGTGATTCATCTCTGTTTTATGGGCTCCAGCAGTCACTTAAAACCTGCTGGATCCATTTTAGAAGAAAGGTTGAAGTGAATCTACTCTCAAAGCTTAACTAAAAGGAATTTTAAGAGCTTAAGGCACACATAACCATAATACTCATTTACTTCCTCACTTAAACCAATTACTCCATTTATTCCTCTCAGTGTGTACAGTATGTATTGGAATTTTCTGACAAGATTTGCTTGATTCACTAGTATGCCCGGCTTTGTGATGTTCACAGTTTCTTTAGAACTTGCCACCTCCCTGGGAAAACTTCTCTCATTCATATCCTTGTGGCTTCCTGTTCCAGCTCCAAGTTGTGAGCTGGATTGTCACTTGTAGCCATCACTTCCTCCTTAGGAAGACCTGTCACTCCTAGGTTAGTGAAGAATGAGGTAGCTGTCGCTGAGAGTCCTGTGGTTCTCCTAGTGTCAGGAACACCTAACAGCTTCCATGAATCTTCCAGTTCTTCAAGACTGTTTGGAATAACATCAGGACATCCTCTCCTAGAGGTCTATACCACAGCTTTTCAGGGGCTGTCCAACCACTCCAACTCCATGAAGAATCATTGCAATGAGTTGTGAAAATCATGCAAAGATGAGAGGAAGGATGTCAAACTCAACCAGGTACCATCATCTCTCAAATGAATTCCTTTCTCCTTTCCTCTCTCTTGACCCTTGTGCCAGCTAAATGAAAGATAGTTAAAAAAAAAATACACAATTACATGAAAAAGGATAGTATTTTTTTTGTAAAAGCAATTCTGAAATGCAACTATTAAAAGAAATAATTTAAAAAATTCAGAATAGACGCATTTAAACTCTCAGTTTAAAGTGACTTACAAATACAGTTATAGTGAAAAGTGTTTTTTGTTTTGTTTTACACTGTTAATTTTGTTGAATAAATGTCAAATGAGGCAATGAGGAGAAACTGGGCTGTGATTTATTATAATTGTTTGTTTAATTTTGGTTTACTAGTCTGAATGATATACCTCCTGCAGGAAGAAATGGGCTTCATTGCTCTTACCATGGAGGAGGGAAGAGGAAAGTCTCCCATCTCTACAGGGAAATTTGATGAATTTCTGGCTCCTCCTTGACCAGCACTTTCAGGTCTCTCTGCTTATGTTCTTTCTTTGTCTTTTCTTTTTCTTCAGTCTTTCTGGAATCACTGTGTTCCATAGCAGATTATTTTTTCCTCTGGTTCTAATGTGAGGAAATTAGATATAGAAATATCGAGGATATTTTTTGCTTTTTCACATTTAGTGTCTTGACAATAATTTTTAAAATTTTGAACCTATCATTTTTTTATGATCAAGTTTTAGTTAGGTTTTTTTTTTTTTTTTTTTAAAGTGGGCTCCATGCCCAGCATGGAGCCCAAGGCAAAAAAAAAACCCCAAACTGAGATCAAAAGTCTGATGCTCAACTGACTTAGAGAGGTACCCTGATCTGTTCTTAGTTTATAACCATTTTTATTTGTCACATGGTCTGAAGTGTTCATATTTTTTTCAGTCTTTATATTTTTAAATCATGATTTAATGAGCTGTCATTTCAAGATTCAACACCTATTTGACTCCTAAGAGTTATGGAGATGTGTATGTTTTCTCTTTATTCCAACTTCCCTTCCTACTTCTCCTTTTCCTATACCACCTGAGTTAGATTGTAATATTATTTCTAAATTGTTATGATCTATTACATTTATATTCTGTTCTACTTATAATTCTCACAGTCTTTCACAATTCTCCATTCATCTCTAAATTTATGAGATATCAGATTGTAGGTACTGTTTTAAAGAAGAGCTCAAAGGACATGTGTACTTGATTTCTTGTATGTTTCTTATTAACTGTCAATGATTTTATACTTGAAATGATAACTTGTTTAGATTGAACATTCTTGGTTTCTATTTTCCTTCCCTGAGGACTTGGTAGGTACACCCTATTGCCTTCTACAGTGACCTTTTTTTAAAGTCAGAGGTCAGCCAAATTTTAATATTTCATATAGGATAAATTGATTCTTTCTTGTCCCCTAAAGAATCCTGTAACATTAAATTCTAGTAAGTTTCTCAGGCTATGTTGATCATTCTTTAGCAACTGTTTTTCTGGTATGCAGTGTCCTCATTCTGTCTACACATTTGATTCTTCCTTTATTTCAGGAATTTTTCTTTTACTTATCTTTGAATATTTATTATTATGTTTCTTATTGAGGAATGTCAATTATATATATGTTGGATTTCCTTTGGCTCTAGAATAGTAAATTTTTTTCAAATACTTTACAAAAATCTGTGCTTTTCTATATTTATGTGCTTTTAGAGATGGCTTTTTTCCCCCTTTAATGCCTTTATTGTGACCTTCATTTATGTAATAGTTTCATTTTTCTCCTCTTTTTTTTTTCACTCTGATGCATCACTTTTCATTACATTTATTCTGTGGTCTTTTTCCTTGAGTTCTATGATGTCTTATCTGAATTCTTGTTTTAGAAGGGCTGTAACTTTAAAAATAACTTATTTAAAGAGTACTGTGTTTTTCATTTTTGGCCTGATGTATGTTATAGCCTTGTGAATTTTGATCTGCCTTCTGCTTGCCATATTCTTTTTCTCAGGCTTTTGGTATTCCTTTTGTATAAACGCCAGCTGATTTTTTTCTACTATTCATCTGTAACGCACTCCTGAATCAGCTATTTGATGATGGATAGCATAGAGGAGGCTTAAGTAGAGTGCAGTAGGATGTTTGAATTTTATATAGACCATGGTTTTTGAGCACATTCTCACTATTGCCCTACCCTCAGTATTTAAATCAACTCTCTGAGTTAGCCAGAAGTCTCTCTGCACATACTGATTTTTTTCTTTCTTTTCTTTTTTTCATAATGATTTTCCCTGCTTCTTTGCAGGACTCCTCGCTACTGATAGTTTCTTGTCACTCTGTTTCACTTGCAGTAGCTTTTGAAAAAATGACATGTCTGTATGCTTTCTTATTCAGCTGGGTAATATCTGCTACCCTGTCACATGAAGTAAGTTTTACTGATGGTCCCGTAGCTTCTTCATAGATCCAGTTGGCCCTTCAGGTGAAGAGTGATTCTTTTTGTCTTGGTATACTCCACCCACTTAGCGTGACAAATGCCTCCCTCTGCTCAGGGCTTGTAGTGACTCTCTCATAGAGCCCTCCCCTGTTTTCACAGGACTTTCACTGTACTTGGCAGCTCTTGTGGTTTAACATTGTGATCGTTTCTTCATACAGTTTTTCTCTGTGTTGTGGTTTAGGGTTATGGTTGTTTCTTAGTGTATTAATTACCTGTTGTTACATAATAACCACCCCAAAACTTAGTGACTGAAATCAACCACAACTTATTACATCTCCCAGTTCTCTTGGTTGTCTGGGCAGTTCTGCTGGTCTCACTCTGGTTCATTTATGGGGCTATGGTAGAGACTCAGTTGTGATGGCTGAGGGAGCTGGGCATGTCTGGTCCTCTCTGCATGGTTATCATCCTTGCTGTCTTCGTAGCATGGTGCCTTCATGTTCTGAGAGGGTAAGGAGATTCAAGACCTCTTATGGCTGAGCTGTAGAAGTCTCAAAGCAGTATTTATGCTGTGTTCTTCTGGTCAAAGCAAGTCAGAAGACCAGTCCAGTTTCAATGGCTGGCAAAGTCACATTGTAACTGGCCTTCAGTTCAAGTAGGAAATTTTTTTTCTCTTTGAGTGAACAGTCCAACACGTGGAGGTTCATCTTTTGATATATATTACTTGGTCTTGTTTTTGTTTGGTTTCATAGTAAATGAAGGAGCAGAGACCACTTTACACTGTTGTCTTTTCAGAAAAGTCAGCTATTATTAGTTTTAATGGTGATGGATACCTTCTTGTTAATGTAGCTTCTTTTATTTTTAGCTGATTAAAGACCATAAGACATACTTACAAAGTGTCTCTTCTGTATGTAGTCAGTGGTTACCCCTCATAGTGCAAAGATTTTGAGACTGGATATGGGAAAATATTTCTCAGTTTACATAGTATGGGATAATGAATTTTGGACTGTAGGACAGGAAGATTGGTTTCTGTTTCTGGCTCCAAACTTTGTGATCTTAAGAAAATCAGTTCATTTTGGTCTCTCATATACTAAAATGAGAAGGTTCTTAAATTTTAAGGTCATAAAAGCAACTTAAGGGATTTGTTAAAAATTCAAATTCCATCCTTTCTCCCTTGGAATTCTGACTCAATAGGTCCAAGATAAGGTCTAAGAATTCCATTTGTTAAAAATGATTTTCCTTATTTATTTGAAAGAGTGAGAGCGACAGAGAGAACATGAACAAGGAGAGGGGCAAAGGGAGAAGCAGTCTCCCTGCTCAGCAGCCCCATGTGGGGCTCCATCCTAGGATCTTGGGATTATGACCTGAGCCGAAGTCAGATGCTTAACTGACTGAGCCACCCAGTTGCCCATAAGAATCTCATTTTTTGATAAGCATTTTCTGTGATTCTTTTGCAGGTGGTTTCTTGACCACAATTTGAGAAATACTTTACTTGACCACAATTTAAGAAATACTTTGGGTTTTATAGAACTTTGATAACCTCAGAACCAGCTCTTACTTCCAAAATTCTATTAATTATGAAATGTATATTTAAAATGCGTTTGTAAAAAAAATGTGTTTGTTCATTGAGCAGTGATGAACTATCTAATTGCCTGCATCACTTAGAAGGTCTTTGAGAATAAACATCCCCACTTGGGCTTAGTGCTTTCACATATACCATTATGTAAATGAAAGAAAAAATTTTTCTCGTGAACATTGTTAAAATCTGTTGATTTAAAAAAATTGCACGTTTTTGTAATTCTCACCTCTGTATTGTACTTTTTTCCCCCCACCATGCAAAATGAAAATAAGTTAACAAACAATTAATCAGAGATACAGGAGTCCATCTTTTAAAACGTTAAAAACCTATAGCTCCCACCACCAACTATGGGGAAATATATCAGGCTGAGTTCCACGGAAGCCATTTCTCATTACTCAGACATCCTACCTACTTCAAACTTAATTATAGTCAATGAACAATGGAAGTTCTTAAGACAATTTGTCCATATTAGGTTCTAAGATTATTAAAACAATTTATTGACGTCAGAAGATAGAGTTAAATGCTTTTCAACATTTTATAGTTCAAGTTCAATGCCACCAACATATAACATTGCCTTAGACTGGTTTTGGGATGAGGGCTTATAATTTAGTAATAAGCTACTAATGTTAATAGCCTAAAGAATATTCACTTGTAGAGTATTATTGTAGAGTTTCTTGGTTTCTGTTTTTGAGTTTGTGGACCACATTTTTAGCCTGTGGGCTGTTCAAAAACAGACCATGGGACCTCTTTTACCCAGTGATCTTAGTTTTAAGGCCCCTATTTATGATAAAAATGCTCGTCAAATCAAGTAAGATTGATTCCAGATTTGAAACCTTGTGTTAGCAATTTAGTGGTCTTTATTTTTTGTTAGGGCAACTCTCTATTTGGCCACTTGATGGCAGCATTTACTACGTGCTAACGTTGAACGTTATTTTATTTTTTTCCCCTAGGTTGTTCAGCCTCGTTTAACATTGGTAGTGGAAAAGATTGATAGCAATGCAAATGTATTTATAACCACAAGAGATAGTCACCTTCCACCCCGATTAGCCTTTGCATTGATTTACTGAGGAAAAACATCTATTACTGAAAAAAGTCTTAGAGATTAGTGTTGCATTATTTTGTTACAGTTGAAATATGTAGGAAAAGTGATCTCAGAGAAGATATGCTTTAATCTAACCAAAAATGTACTTTCCCAATAATTAAAAAAAAGATACATCATTGAGAATGCAGCTCCTGTTCAGAACACTGTACTACAATTTCCCCCCTTAAAGCTATATAGTTATTTGAATATTTTCTAATAATGAGCTTGTGTCACATTTTAGATCTTTAAAAAGAGATTTATTCATGAGCTGTTGCTTGGATAAAGCCATTGATCTACCAAAAAAAAAGAGAAAATCCCATTTCTCAATTTCTTTGTGAGAATATAATTATGGTTGGAACTAGAGTCTTTTTTTTTTTTTTTAAATGAAAAGGCTTACTGCTTCCTGAAATACATTTTTGTACCCCCTAAAGAATGAAACCACAGCCATCACTTTTTTTTTCTTGCAGAGAAAAATGTACCAGTAATGATTCTATAAACATCCTGCCAGGCACTTTCTAGGGGAGGGTTCAGTGAGAGAACTCGTTTGAGATTTACATGGAGCCCAAATTGGTGGAGATTTACAAGGCAGTTAGGATTTAGTGCTATTGGCTTGAGAGAAAGGAATAGTATTTTTGTTTGTTTTTGTTTTAAACCACCTCTTCTTTTCCCATGATCCCTTATTTCTCTGGAAAAAAAAGGCATTTGGAAAAGTTTGGTTAGTTTTTATTTTCTGAGCTATTACCAGAGAAGACTCCCCATATTATAATTTACTGCCATTTGAATTTGTATGCCAGAGTGAGGTTAAGGTGCTCAAAATGGGGTTGTAAAGGAGGCTCTGCTGGAGCGTCAGGGCTGCATAAATGGCAAGACAGTAACATGAGAAGTCTCAGATGGTGAGTTTATATAAATATCATTGTGGGTGTATATAAAAATATTCTGGGAAGGTGATTCCAGCTCTGTATTTTCCCAAGCTCAGCTCTATTTTCCTGAGCTCTGTGTATGTTTATTTACATACAATTGTACATTTCCTTCTGTTTATATACACTTGGCTATTCTGGGTCTATAAGGAGACTTCCATTCTTTACACTCTCTTGCAGTAGGTCATCTCATGCTAGTTTAAAACTTTTCTGTTACTTTATAACAAAAGCAATGCAAAACTATTACAGAAACCTTAGAAAACACAAGCAGGTGAAGAGCACATAAAAACATCTCTCTCTTTTACGATTTATTTATTTATTTTAGGAAGAGAGGGAGAGAGTAGGGGGAGGGGCCGAGGGGGAGGGAGAGAGAGAATTTTCAAATAGACTCCCCGCTGAGCCCACTCCTGGACACTGAGATCATGATGTGAGCCAAAATCAGGAGTCTGACGCTTAACCTACTGAGCCACCCAGGAGCCCCTGAAAACATACCTCTTGCCATGTTTTTGTTTGAGGTTCATAGACCTCTAGTTACATATATATAATAAATATAAAAAATATTGTTAAAGTTGGATCACACATTCGTTTTGTACAAATGCTCCCAATCCAGCTGAATACAATTTTTATTGCCACACGGTTTACTGATACTCCTTTTTTTCCAAATGTAAGCATGTAATTCTCATTTTTCTTATTTATCATTATGAGAAATGCTCCCTGGCTTGCGCCTTTGGAGGAGGAAGCCTGAAATGATAGCACTGTATAGTCAACTGTATGGTCTGATTGTGTACATATGGGGATTCATAAAGAAGACCCAACTCCAGATGGCCTGATGTCAACAGGGGATACTCTCAAAATTGTATAGGAAGTTTAAGTCTGGATTTGACAGGCATAATTGCTGATATGTTCAGTCTCAGATGAAATCAATGTGGAAAAGAAAAAGGAAATAAGAGCCCTGACAGCTTTCCCGATCCTCAGCATTTGCTGTATGAAAAGTGCTGTAAATTCTAGCCAGCAGTTTAGAAAGGAAGGAAGAGCTTAAGTGGATGCACTCAAGAGGGGGTGGTAGCTTTTCCAGAAGAGTCTGAGTTTCAATTTGTCTGTGCTCTGAAATCCTAAATGGCCCCTGCACAGTGCTGTCTCCCATCCTGGTGGTGAAGGGTGTTATAAGCCACCTGCCCATAAATACCAACTGGAAGTCAGAACCACCACCACAACAACCTTCTCCCTCATTGTGTAGGGGTACGTGTATGTGTGTTCATGCACATATTCCATGCATGCTGAGTTTTCCACTAGGCATGGTTCGGTCAAAGCCTGGCTGCTGGAATCTGAGTCCATGTTTGGGGGGAGGGAGTAACCACCTCAACGAGTGTGCCACCTCTGAATACAGGAACCCAATCAAACTATCCTGAGGACTGCTCCATTGTGCTCAGCTGGGCCTCAGCTAAAGCAGAACAGAAGCGTCTCACAAACAAAAATGAAGCAGAGACCATGCTGTTGGTTTAGTCTGAGGGTAGGAGTAGAGAGCCAGCAGAGTGATTGAGGCCCTCACCTGTCATAACATTTGGGAAAGCTCCCTAAAGGCTGAAGCAAATTTCGATCTGGCACCATTGCTCAGTGGGTTTGGTAAGTCCTGTAGCCAGAAGCTCATTTCTGGGTTTAAAACAGTTGAGTTCTGTATCAGATCTCTGTTTTGTTTTATTTGTTGTTTTGCCATTTGCAAATGTGCAGCACCTGTGAAATTTTTGTCTGTTCAGTAAAAAAATTAACCAGAGAGTTGAAATTGGCATTGATTTTTAATTTATACAGAAGTTATTACAAATATATATCAGTGTCAATTAAAACAGTTTCAGTGCCTATAACATATAGGAAATCAAATCTCATAATTGCATTTACCATGTGGGCAGTAGTGCTAGTTTCAGAGTTTAAAGGTCATTGATGATTAGGCTCTGAGTTTAAATTAAATTGCATTTCATATTTTCCTTTTCCTCCTAGATTGCAAATGTGACAGACAGGAAATACTGGCAATCATTAGCATTCTCTAATAAAAGAAATGTGGTGCCTATTTTCTGTTTGCCTTCTTTCTGGCATCCCACCCTCCATAATTGCAGAGATAACTTTGCAGGTAAAGATATCACTGTTTGAACAACGAGAATGATAATGTCAACTTAAGCAATAAAATATAAATGGGACCTTTGGCTTTGATTTATAAAAGTGACATGAAGAAAGAGGTTGGTTCTCATTTACTACCATATGGTAATTTGAGTGGTATTCTCAAATTCATGTGTCCTCATTAAATGCTTTGTAGGATTCTTCCCTAAGTTCTGTTTCTCCTCTCACACCCCCATTCTCCATCTTCCCTTGGTCACTACCAAGTTCTTAGTGTCTAGGAATTCTGTTTTTTTCTTCTTTTATTTTTTAAGATTTATTTATTTATTTGAGAGAGAACATGTGTATGCAGAAGGAGGGACAAAGGGAGAATGAGAAAGAGAATCTCAGACAGACTCCCTGCTGAGTGCAGAGCCGGCTTGAGCTCATGACCCTGAGATCACGACCTGAGCCAAAATCAAGAGTCAGTTGCCTAACGGATGGAACCACCCAGCTGCTTCAGAATTTTGTCCTTTTTCTAACATGTTTCGGAAAGGAAAAAACAAAACAAAACAGCTCAGTTCCTTATCAGTCTTAAATCAGTGATCTAGTATGTTCTGGTTCTCAGGGGTCATCTAGTACATGTTAGCTTTCTAGGCTAACACTTCTTAAGCTACAAAATGAGGGTGATGAACTATTTGACATCTTTAGTCAGTTTTAATTTTAAAATCCTATAGTTCTTAGTTTCATTCCCTGATGACATTTAAAAAAGTTCACTGTGCTTTCTCTCTCTCTTTTTTTTTTAGAAAGTATGTACAGGGAGGTCCCTCCCAGGCTGCATTTTCATCAATGGAAATAGAAATGACATTTTTTGTTTTCTGAGGGAACATGATTTATATTATGGAAAATGGTATTCATCACGATGTGGTAACTGCCAGAATAAAGCTGTTGCATGAACAACTCAGATGCTTTTAGTGTTCTAGTGGTTTCTTTATCATAACAATGGGTAATACATAAGGCATGATTGTGGTGATTAGAGGGTGTGAGAAGGCTAGACTAGTAAAAATGCTGGCCTTAATACCCAAGAGACCCTATTGATCTCAAGCACTGTCTAGATTTAAATAAGTTCTTGATTTGCTTTATTATATTTTGAATTTATAGTTGTACAAAGCATGATTATAACAAAAATGTCTGGAAGACGTTAACTTTATTACTGTGTCTAAAGTTCCTTAGTACAGAACAAAAATCAAGAGCTGGTTGAAAAAGATTTATAAGATACAAACCTCCATCAAGAGTGACCTAAACTAGATAAGAGAGAAGACACAATACAGAAAAAACTTTCTAATAATCACAGCACAGATTTAAAATGATAAAAATATTATGAAGGAACATATGCGTACAGTCTGAAAAGGGGCAAAGAGTGATTTCTGTAAATGCCAAAATTGATATGAGGAAGGAGCATATAAATAGGCCAATAATCATTAAAACAAAAACCAAAACAAAAACAAAAACAAAAACAAGAACAACCCAACCCTGGCAGTGTAGATCAAAGACTTCCTACCATTAGAGACTCATACCCAGAATACTTAGTAAGAGAATTTTACCAAGAAATTGAGTAATAGAATGTGTATATTATACAGATTGTTCCAAAAAATAGAAAAATATTAAAGCCACCCAACTCATTTAAAAGCTACTGCAATCTTGGTTATAAAGCCAAATAAAATTATAGGCCTATTTCACTTATGAGCCTGGATGATAAATTCTAAGTAAAATATTAATTAAGAGAATTTAATAGTGTAATCAAAACAGTAATAGCTGACATTACATCTGTCTTAATAGAATTAAAGTGTTCATATTACAAAAAACCCTGAAACATTGGGTAGAGTATAACAAATCACCCTAAATGTGTAATTGAGCTCTAAGAAAGTAAAGGAAATCATTAGAAATCCAAAATGGAGGTGGGTGGAGGTGCTAAAACCAGAGGGAAAAAAAAATATGAGTTGATGTTGCAATTGCCTTAGAGATGGGACTAGTATCATTAACCAAAGGACTTGGTCTTAATGGTCAAACCAAACATGCCAAATGATGTAGGAAATTTAAATTTGGAGATGCATAAAGCTTAAACCCTCAAAGTACCAGACCCTGAGTGCAAAATGGACTAGATAATTCTGGTATTTTTCTAATATTTTGTTAACTCACCAGCATAGAAAGAAAACCTTTTTTTCATAGAAGAAAAAATTCTCAAATAATTTTTAATTATGAGTATTGTAATGCATGTGTACATTTTTAGTTATAAAAATCAAATCTAAGACAATACTACCCCTGGAATGCTTTAGGAGAAAATGTAAAATTACACAAACAAAATAAATCAGGTTCTATTGCGTTCCTGCTAGTAACGTGTCACTAAAGTGGAGATCATAACCTCTGAAATATAAAACATACATGGAAATAATCAACCATGCATAAAAATCAGTAGCCAGTGGAATTAAACCTTCAAGAAGTTCAGATATATTTTTAATGATATTTATATTATGGAAGTAGCATATTTTTCATTTTTGAGGACTTCAATGTTCAAAAAATGTGAAGAACAATGAGAATAAATAAGTAAAATAGAAGTCCTAAAAACTAAGTTCAGCAAGGTTGCAGGACACAAGATAAACATATAAAATTACATGTTTATATACTAGCAATGAACACATGGACACTGAAATTCAAATACTGTTTATACTCGCTCAAAAAAATAAAATTCTTCAGTGGTGATCTAACAAAACATGTACAGTACTTGTAAGCTGACTTGTATTCTTTCACACAACACTGGTGAAAGAAATTAAAGATATATGGAGAAAAATCTGTGTTTCTGTAGTGGAAGAGTCAACAAAATAATGATGTCAATTCTTCCCAAGTTGATAAACAGCATTAATACAAATCCTATCTAAATACCAGTGATTATATATATATATATATATATATATATATATATATATATATTTGTTTGTTTTGTTGTTGATCTGGACAAGATTATATAAAGCTTATATGGAAAGAAAAAGGAACTGCTGTAGCTATAATGATTTTGAAAAAGAATAGAGTGGCAGGAATCCATTTACCCAATCTCAAGAATTATTGTGTAGCTACAGTAATCATTATTATGTGCTGTTAGTGGTGGGATAGATATGTAGATCATGGGAACAGAATAGAGAACCCAGACATACACACGAACAGGAACACACAGACATGCCTGATTAAGTTTTTACAAACATGCCAGAGTAATTTATAAACTTAAAATAGAATTTTCAATAAATAGTGCTGGAACAATTGGACATCTGTGGTTAAAAAAAAAAAAAAAAACCTTGAACCTAAGGCTCACACATTATAAAAAGTTAGAATGAATCACAGGCTTACATGTAAAACATGAAACTAAAACACATTTAGTGTTTCAGAAAGAAAATACAAGACAGAGATTTTGGGATCTAGGACCAGGCAAATGGTTTTAGATTTGACACGAAAACACAACCTATAAAAGAAAAAATTGATAAATTGATCTTTATGAAAATTTAACAATGTGCTCTGGGAAACACTCTGTTAGAAAGATGAAAAGACAAGGTACAGAATGGGAGAAAACCAACGTATGTGACAAAGGATTAGCAAATCACACATCAGACAAAAGACGAGTACCTAGGGTATAGAAAGGGCTCTCAAAACTCAACAGTAAAAAAAGCAAACAGTCCAATTATCACATGGGCAAAAGGCCTACACATTTCCCTGAAGATACACAGATGGCAGATTAAACACATGAAAAGAGACTCAACATCAGCAGACAACAGGGGAATTCAAATGAAAACCACTATGATAATATCACTACGTACCTATCAGAATGGCTCAAATAAAAACTAGTGGCAACATCACAGCCTGGTGAGGAAGTGGAGAAACTGGGTCACTTGTATATCGCTTATGGGACTGTAACATGGTACTCTGGAAAATAGTTTGGCAATTTCTTTAAAAAGCAAACACACAACGATGTCCTGGCACAGTAATTGCACCCATGTCTGTGTAAACCAAACCACGTAAATGAAGACTTATGTTTGTTTGTACACAAATATGCATGGCAGGTTTATTCATAACAACCCCAAACTGTAAGTAACAGGTGAATGGCCAGCAAACTGTGGAATATCCATACTGTGGAATACTACTCTACAGTAAAGTGGAAAGAACTATTGATATACAATGACCTGGATAAATCTCCAGAGAATTATGCTGAGTGAAAGAAAAAAAGCTAATCCCAATAGGTTGCACAATGTATGATTCCATTTATATAAAATAATAGAAATGACAAAACTATAGAAATGAAGAACAGTATTGGTGCTACTGGAGGGAAGTATTTATAAAAGTCAATGTGAGAGATCCTTGGGATGATGGAAATGTTCTTTATCTTGATTGTATCTCCATCAGTATCCTGGTTGTATGCTCTACTATGGTTTTACAAAATATTTCCATCAGAGGAAACTGGATAAAGGATTCATGAGATTCTGCTACGTTATTTCTTATAACTGCATGCTAATCCAAAATTAGAGTTGACTCTTGAACAGCATGGGTTTTAATTGCATTGGTCTACTTACACATGGATTTTGTGTGTGTGTGTGTGTGTGTGTGTGTGTGTGTGTGATAAATGCACTAATATAAATATATTTTCTTCTATGATTTTCTTTTCTTTTTTAAAAAAAGGATTTTATTTATTTGAGAGAGAGCATGAGAGAGCACTAGCGAGCACAACTAGGGCAGGTGGCAGAGGGAGAAGTAGGCTCCCTGCTCAGCAGGGAGCCCAATGTGGGTCTCAATCCCAGGACCCTAGGATCATGACCTGAGCTGAAGGCAGATGCTTAACAGACTGAGCCATCCAGATGCCCCTCTCTTGTGATTTTTCTAAATAACATTTTATTTTCTCTAGCTTACTTTACTGTAAAAGTACAGTATATAATACTTACAAAATTCAAAATACATATTAATAAACTATTTATAAACTAATTCTTCTACCGCCAGTAGGCTATTAATAGTTAAGGTTTGGAGGAGTCAAAAGTTATACATGGAATTTTTTTTTAAAAGTAGGCTCCATGCCTAGTGTGGAGCCCACTGTGGGTTTTGAAGTCACCATCTTGAGATGAAGACCTGAGCTGAGATCAAGAGTTGGATGCTTAACTGACTGATCCACCCAGGTGCCCCAAAAGTTTTACATGGATTTTTGACTGTGTGCTGGGCCAGCACCCCTAAATCCCATGTTGTGCAAGTGGCAACTGTATAACAAAATAAAAATCTTAATTAAGAAATAGGAAACAACAAAACACAGAGGCAAATAAATAGAAAAAATGATTACCCTGGGTCAGATGGTGGATATGACCATTATGTGGATTGGAGTCAGTAGTAATAGAGACATTTTTTTTAGTGTATACCTTTTTCTTACCATACACATAGGAAAATGAACAAATCATAAGATTATATCTTGATGACTTATCACAAAATGGACCCACCCATGTAACAACCACTCAGATTAAGAACTAGGATATGACCCAATTTTAGAAATTCCCTTTGTGCTTATAATTTCTTCCTATCACCCCTACAAATGTAACCACTGAGGTTAAGGCCCATAGATTAGTTTTGACTGTTTTCAAATTTTATAAAAATTGAATCATACAGAAATTATTCTTTTGCATCTGGCTATTGTAACTCAGTGTTACATTTATGAGGTTCATCTGTGATGCCGTGTGTTGCAATAATTTGTTCATTTTTATTGCTGTATGTTATCCTGTTATATAAACTGTCATTCATTCATTCTACTCTTTATAGTCATTTGCTTTTTGTCCCCAACTCTTAACCATTATTAATCATGTTTTTGTAAAAGCAACATGATTCTTTTTTTCTATGACTTTTGGCACACATAGGTACCAATTTTCCTTGGGTGAATAAATGGAGAAGAAATTATATTTCTTAAGAGGCAAGTTTAGTGATGATGAATTCCCTCAGCTTTATTTTCCCTTTATTTTTGAAGTACAGTTTTGCTGGGTATAGTATTTTTGATTGGTGGGTTTTTTCATCCAGCATTGAGTCAGAATTTTTTTTTATTAATTCATGAGAGACACACAGAGAGAGGCAGAGACATAGGCAGAGGGAGAAGCAGGCTTCCTATGCGGAGCCTGCTGTGGGACTTGATCCCAGGACACTGCATGACCTGAGCCAAAGGCAAAGGCAGACACTTAACCACTGAGCCACCCAGGTACCCCATTGAGTCAGAATTTTGGGCACATTTTCTGCTCTTCTTTTTTCTCAAGGGAGAGGTCATGGAGCTATATCATCCTGTCTGCTGTACCAGGAGTATAGTCAAGCTGTCCTGCTCTCTTTCATCATTCAGTGTCACCCAGGCATCTAGAGTACATAAGTTATGTCCTATCAGTGCCCTGACACAGGAGACAGATACAGGTCCCTCAGGAAGCCTCTCAAAAGTCTGACTGTTAGACATATGCTTCAATCTTTTCCTCCTCAGGAAGAAGCTGGGAGCTGAGGGCTTTCTCCCAATCATGCCACATCAACAAGAGGGAAGAATTAAGGTAAGTGAGTGCCATGAATTTTCCTATTGTCTTCACTGTGGCTGTTTTTATGTTCTTCTGGGGTATAGGAGTTTCTTAATTGGCTTCTAGGTTTCCCACAAGTGAGAATTGGTCCACATATTGTTATTGAGAGGGAAAGAGGGTCTGGGGCTTCATAGTCTGCCAACTTGCTCTGAATTCTATTTGTACACTGGCTTTTTTAAAAAAAATTTTGTACCAATATATCACTGTCTTAATTAAAGTAGCTTTATATCTAGCAGAAGTTTTCCAGTTTGTTTTTTTTCAAGAAGTTTTGGCCATTATTGATCTATATAACATCTAAGCTAGCCAGTTTCCACATGCACACATACATACCTGCTGGGATTTTGTTTGGAATTTCATTGGATCTATCAATTAGGCATGACAATGGATATCTTTACAGCATTAATTTAGAATACATGAACATACTACATCTCACTGTTTTCTTAGGTCTTCTTTAATTTCTGTAAGTAGTATTTTACAGCATTTTCACATAGTTATTGTTGGATTTACTCCAAGCTATTAGGTATTTTTCACATCTTATTACAAATGCTCTTTGAATTTTAAGAATTTTACTTCTGTTTGCTTGTTACTAGTATTTAGACATAAAACAGATTTTTATTTTTTATTTATTTATTTTTTTTTTATTTTTTTTTTTTTTATTTTTTTTTTTAATTTTTTTATTTTTTTTTTATTTATTTTTTTTTTTTTAATTTTTTTATTTATGATAGTCACAGAGAGAGAGAGAGAGGCAGAGACATAGGCAGAGGGAGAAGCAGGCTCCATGCACCGGGAGCCTGACGTGGGATTCGATCCCGGGTCTCCAGGATCGCGCCCTGGGCCAAAGGCAGGCGCCAAACCGCTGCGCCACCCAGGGATCCCTAAAACAGATTTTTAATATTGTGATTGCTCTGAATCCTAGTATTAATTCTAATAGTTTATAGAGTCTTTTGGATTTTTGAGTATACTTATTATGTCATGTAGAAAAAAAAACTTTTAGTTTTTATCTTCCAGTCTTTTTCTTATGTTTTTCTTTCCTTACCTTATTGCAGTAGCTAGGATAGTGGGGATTACAAGTGGTGACAGCAGACATCCATATCTTGTCTTCATTCTCTGAGGTAAAGCTTTCAGTATTATATCATTCAGTATAATTTTTGCAGTAGAATTCACAGATAGCTTTTTATGCAATAAGCTCATCCCTTCTATTTCTAGTATAGTAGCATTTTTAAAATCATGAATAGATGTTTAATTTAATAAAATCATTTTCCTGCATCTACTGAGATGATCTTGTGATTTTTATAATTTAATCTTTTGATGTAGCGAATTACACTTTGTTAAGATTTTATATAGGATTTTTACATCTCAAATCCTTACCTTAGGGTCTGCTTCTAGGAAAACCTACAATAAAACTAGGTGTATAATTTAGGGTTCAGGTTCAAGTCACAAAAAACCTAGCCATCTTTAAACAAATAGTGATTTATTTTTCTTTTCTTTTTTTTTTTTTTTAAGATTTATTTATTTATTCATAGAGACCGAGAGAGAGAGAGAGAGAGAGAGAGAGAGAGAGAGAGAGAAGCAGGCACCATACAGAGAGCCTGAAGTGGGACTTGATCTGGGATCTCCAGGATCACGCCCTGGGCTGCAGGCGGCGCTAAACCGCTGCGCCACCGGGGCTGCCCTGATTTATTTTTCTCATGTAATAAAAATGATAGTGCTTGATAGAATTGATTCACTTACCTACTAATTCCATCAGGAACCTAGTTCCTTTCTCATCTTCTTTACCAACTTTATTACTGCCTTTTTATCCTCATGGTTGTTACCTCAGACTGGAACTTAGAGCCTCACAGTCTCACACTTTGCAAGGAAAAAAAGAAGTAGGGTAAGGCTTTCTCTAAGTGAGGCTATTTATACAGGAAGAAAGGAAGGTCCCAAGCACCTGTCCTGTTATGTCTCTTGGCCAGAAATGGATCATACACTGATACCCAGAGAAATCACCGATGGAGGAGAATGGAATTCCTTTGATTGAGTTAAATCAATCATAATTCATATTTTAGGGTCAGAGAGACTTATTATCCCTTGAAATCAAGGCATCTATCTCTGTGACAGTCTATGTTCTGTTAGGAATAAGTAGGGGAATCATGTCTGCTACAAATAGCTCAAGAAAAAATAATTTTGTGTGGCTCTCACATATGAATATAGATGCAAAAATTCTTACTCAAATGTTAGTAAATTGAATCTAGCAACTAAAAAAAGTCAAGATGTAGTTGAGTTTATTTCAGAAAAATGTAAGTAAGTCGTGAAGGGGAGGATTACTACAAGGCTGTAGGAATGAGACAGTATGGTGCAGAGACATATTGATAGATCTGTGGAGTAGAATTAAGTGCTCAAAAACAAGTCCAGGTTTGCATGGGAATTTGATATGTATAGGAGTGGACCTAATGGAAAGAGATGATTTATTTATTAGCCAAAAGTGAGAAAACAGGCCACTATTAGAGAAAGACAAAATTAGTTATTAAAAATACAGTTTAGATTAATTCCAGGCTTAAGAATGAAGTATAAAACTATAAACCGAATAAAAAGTACATCAGAAAATATCTCTGTAATTCTGAGTTGTGGAAGAATTATTAAATAAGACCCTAAAAGTACAAGGCATAAGATTTAAATAATGATAAATTTGACTACAAAAAAAATTATAAATTCTATTTAATGAATGGCACCATCATTAAAGTCAATTGATAGGGAATTGGCTAAGAAACATGATCTGAGAAGTCAAACACTGACAAGGAATACTGTCAACAATATTTTTAAAAATGTTACAGGAAAGAAAAATCCAGAACCATGGATCACACAGAGACTATATACTCAAAAAGCTAACCTGCAGAACGATCTGGAGAAACTGAGTTTAATTTAGTATGCATAGGGTCTCATGACACATTCATTCCACTCCTCTGGAACTTGTGTTCTGGTCCCTTGAGGAGGCATGTATAAGAATGTTCGATTAAGCATTATTTGTAGGGCAGAGTGTGGTTGATAACCTAGGTCTCTATCTCTAGGGAAATAGATTAGATATTGTGGATACTTACAGAGGTAATGAATTAGAAAAAGCATTAGGAAATCTTTCTAGAGAAAGAAATCTTTTACACATGGTGTTGAAAGGAAAAAGTGAGGTAACAGAACCTATAACTTCCCTATACTTAGGCAAATTTAAAACAAACACACAACAAAACAGTACCATGTTTCAAATATATGTAAGTGGTCCAGGAATACGTTAAACACATTAGAGTGATTTCCTACCAATGGAGTTGTGGATTAGGAGTGGAGATTGAAGTTAAAGCAGAAAAAGAAAGTGAAACAAGATGAAGGCCTTGTATGGCCAATTGATGATGGTTGTGTCAGGAACTTGGGAATACTACTAACTTGGTTCTCTGCATCAGGTTTTATGTTTATTAGCTAAGTTCTATTATGATTTTCACTTGCACGCTAGCTCCAAATTAGGTACATAGGCATGATTTTACATATTGTTGCCAGGAAATAGAGATTGTTCTGTAATTATTTAATTTTTAGAAGCCACTATGTACCAGAATCCTAACATCATTATTAAACAAATGGGTATCTTCTTCCAAAATCATGCTCTTTCTTTAAAAGACTTATTTATTTATTTGAGAGAGGGGGAGGGAGGGTCAGAGGGAGAGAATTTTCAAGCGGACACCCAGTGAATGCTAAGCCCCACTTGGGACTCAATATCAGGACCCATGACATCCTGAGACCTGAGCTGAAACCAAGTCGGATGCTCAATGGGCTGAGCCACCCAGGCACCCTCAAAATCATGTTTTTTAAATTATCAATGGGAATATATTGTCTTTTACATTCTTTCTCATAGGTGTTGGTTTCTGGAGAACCACGATCAACTTAATGTGTAATTTTACTCAGTAGAAGTTCCATTTTGCTCACTACTTTCTTATTACTTATCAATGACAGAGGGCAATTTTTTAAAACTCTTTTTAAAAAACATTTTATTTATTTATGAGAGAGAGAGAGAGAGAGAGAGAGAGAGAGAGGCAGAGACATAGGAAGAGGGAGAAGCAGGCTCCATGCAGGGAGCCCAACATAGTACTCAATTCTGGATCTCTGGGATCATGCCCTGAGCCGAAGGTAGATGCCCAACCACTGAGCCACCCAGGTGTCCCAATTTTTAAAAACTCTTTTGGGATAATGATCATGTTTGAACTATTTTCCCATTTTCTTGAAAATGAAGTTGACAAAGAAGTTTGAAAGAATTATACCTTGGTCTAAAGGTATTTTAAAACTGAAGGTTTGGCTGGCAAATTTAACCTGGCTCAAAGCTGACCACACTGTGTTCACTTGATACAAAGTTCTGAAATTCATTCTGACAGATAGGAGTGAGAAGATTTTTTCACATACACTCTCTTCTTGAATTCCTGGGTCCATTTCCTTGTTGCTTCTATAAGCCAAATTTACTGACTTCCTGTTGAAACTATGATTTAACTTTTTTTTATCAATTGCTTACTGTGTGCCAATGCACATACGTTATTTTATTAATCATAGGTAAGTTTGCCTTGTCTAAGAAGTTCAATAAGATTTTAATGATGTTAAGACCCATTAGTTGGTGCTGATTAGGATATTGCCACTCCAAATGTGATCTGAGCCAATAGAATCACCTGAGAGATTTTCAGACATGCAGAAACTCAGGCACAATCCCAGATCTAGTGAATCAAACGTTGTATTATATACTAAGATCTCTAGGTGATTCTTCAGTAGATTCAAGTTTGAGAAGCACTGGGCATCATTCCTTGGCATCTGGACAGCGATATCAGGTTGAATAAGAGCTATTTTTAAATTAAATATATTTTTACATGGTTATGCTTGCTTTTCTGATTAATTCTATCACTCATTCATTATTTTATTAAGTCATTCGTTTGTTCAAATAAGCATTGTGTGAGTGCTTATATATTAGGGACATACAAAAGCAAACAAGACATGCTTAGGAATTCCTGGTTCTTTGAATGCTAAAATAAATGCAGATAAAAGCACAGAAGCTGAGGTAAAATATGCTTTTGGTCCTCTGGGAAAGATTCCTGGCTCAACAGTCTGACAGTAGCAACAGAAGTTATGGAGACAACCATCCAGAACCTGTTCAGTGGCATTGGCTGATGCCATGGAAGCTCTCAGCGAAGCAGTCAAGCCGAAATCAGGCTCTGCTTGGCTGGGGAAGCTTGGTATCTGGGCCCCCAGTCAGGCCTGAGCCAGCTCCAGCTCTCCAACTCAGAGCTGGCAGCTGGCACCCAGGCCTGCCTCCTGAGCTTCAGGGATGGTTTGATGGGCAAAGAATGAAAGAATGGAATCTGGTGTCCAGCATGGTGTATCTTCTGTAAGCCTTTATAGTCTGATTCAGGTTCTGTGAGCAATGATAGTCAAAATTGTGAAGGAGTAGGAGTAATTGAGTGGGTTCCAATGAAGAACATTGGAAAACACTGCAATCGAGCCTCGTTCCAAGGGGTGGCAGGGAAAGGAAATGCCACCAGCAAGTTCTTTTATATTGTTTTATGGCATCCAAAATAATGTTACATTAGAATTTTAAAAATAATTTGTACATTGATTTCATAATTCTTGCTTTAGAACTAAGGGTTGAAGAATATCTGATAGCCATTTTGTTTTATGTGAATTAGCCACATAGTGAATTAGTCTAGAAAGGAGGCATGATAAATGTCTAATAGCACCTGCCATCTGTCCAGATCCAAATACCTGCATTCTTGGTCTTTCTTCTTTTTCTATTTAGTGCCTGTAGATCTACTAAGTTGGGAATATGGTTAAGAAAAGGGCCAGGAAAGCAAACTCCAGTTATGGGAAGAAAATAGCTGTGGTGAGATGAGTTTTTTTCTTTCTTTCCAAACCATCATGCAGAGAGAAATCCTTATGATCTGTCTCTGTTGTGTCCAACAGCTAAGATGGAAGAGGAAGGAAGGAAACATTTGAAGTAACTGACTGCTTGTTGGGGTAATTTGTGAAATATTGTAGATTGGGCTGTAGAATTGGCTGTAGATTTGGCTTTATCACATCTTTGTCATGTATATAATTTTATTCATCCTTGGATAAGCTATTAAACATTTGTGAGATTCAGTTCCCTTACCTGTACAGGGAGGGTAATTTGGCCACACCAAGATTAAGTGAAATAATGTTTATTGCATTTTATTAGGGCAGTGACTGACACATGGCAACCACTCAATAAATGAATTATAGCTTTTAGAATGGTATCATAATTTACACAGGATGATGTGTTTTTCCACAAAAAAGTCTATTTTCTGTAATCAAGCTCACTTTGTCCTTGAGTCTCCCAGTCTGCCTTGACATGATAACTTCTTCTTTCCTATTTGGGTATTTTCAGTCCAACCTTTGACTTCTAAGCTAAATTTAAATGTTATCATGATCAGTGTCCAGGATATATTTTACCTAACCTTATATATATTCTCAGACTGCTATGTTGTCTTTATGCTCCCTTTTTGTCCTTATTTACCACTCACAGGGCATCTCTTTTCATCAAAGAAATGTATTATTCTGGCATCAGGAAAGCAATATATGGTCTTCTTGACCTCTGCTTCAGTTTTTTTTGTCCCACTTGAACTTGGGACATCAGTTTCTGCCAATGTGGAACCTGCAGTGATGTTCCTTAGTGAGCCTGTTCCCCAAACTTCCTGCCTTGGCATCCACTGAGGTGTGGTTGGCCCAGCTGGTCTTGGGGTGACATGATGGTAATTGCCTTTGTCTCCAACTGCAAAAGCTCTCATGTTGGCAGCTATCCCTCTCTTGACCTCAGACATCTTCTTGCTTACCTGCCATCTTCCAACCCCCATATTACTCTTTTTCCCTCCGGGTGGGGGTGGGGGGAAGGATCAAGAACTCTTTTTTTTTTAATTTTTTATTTATTTATGATAGTCAGAGAGAGAGAGAGGCAGAGACACAGGCGGAGGGAGAAGCAGGCTCCATGCACCGGGAGCCTGATGTGGGATTCGATCCCGGGTCTCCAGGATCGCGCCCTGGGCCAAAGGCAGGCGCCAAACCGCTGCACCACCCAGGGATCCCAGGATCAAGAACTCTTGATTATCTTTTCTGCATCATCCTAGAATAGAATCGACATAGTTGTCCTTATGCCCACCTGTTCCCAGCTCTTGCTGCTCTAATCCTTTCATGTTGAATGTGGGACTTTTCTAAGAAGCTGTCTTCCTATTTTAAGAGAGGACAGGCATCAGCCCTCATATTTATCAGTTCAGGCCTGGACTATCTGGGTAGCTCTTCTTTACATAGATTTTTTGTTGTTGTCATTTTCCCTTCTGAATTGTGAGTGAGGAACCTTGAATCTGGATACTCTCTCTTGCCCTCTGCTCTCTGCTCCCCTCATTGTCCCTGGAGAGTCTTATTGGGTCCTGTGGAGCAGGAATTTCTTTACTTCTTATCCCTATCTTGCCTATTATATGAGTCATTATAAAATCTCTGTGCTACAGATCTCAATATATAATATACTATAATTATTTATATATTATAATATATAATTATATGTATATAATTATGATATATATAATTATATATATTATATAATATATAATGCTTAAACTTTCTTAGAAAAATCTTTTTTCCCCTCTTAGCTTACCTGACTGTTGCAAATCAAAGAAAAAGTAGAAGGAAAAAACTATGAAGAGAAGTGTTCTAATAGCTAGTTAGGCAGAAAATGCTTAATTAGGTGCTTACAAAAGAGTCAGAGGACCAGGAACAAACTCTGGGCTGAGCTTCCAGGAATAAATCAGAGTAGTACCAGGGACTGCCCATTTTTGTAGCTCATCTGCACCAGTATGGGGAGTCTGTCACACAGATATTAGTTTCTGGACTGTACCATCTCAGACATGATCCAAACCATGAAAATGGATGCTCTGGTCCTACTTCTTCACATTCACAGTGCTAAGGACCAGGCATTGGGTTCTTTATTGCTCTTGCTGTGGAAAAATCAAAACCTTCCATGGCTGTGCATGTCCACATAAAGAAGCAGCACCAGCTCAGACTCTGCCTCTCATCTTCCTTCCACATCACAAGCAATGCATCTACTTGGTAGAGATTGTCAGGGGATGGAACCCAAGCTGCACAGGACCTGGGGTGTCCTTAAGTCTCTCTTCTCTAGTGGACAGTACAGTACACTTCAAAACACCTGAGTTGGAAAGAATCCACATTCAGTGCCACAAGGAGGGAAGTTAAAAAGTCAGCAGGTTAGAACTGTGAGATAGAATCTTTGTTTGAGATTGTGAGTGGAGGGAAGGGTAAGGTTTTTGAGAGCACCTGCCATCTGTTCTCCTTGCAGACTTCCCCCACCCCACTAATCAGTGGTACTTATATAAATATTCATGAGTACAACCTTCTCTGGACTATAGCAGGAGAAAATCTCCCTCAAAGCCAAATAGTGGATATGGCCTGGATCCTGATGAGCAACTTTTGCATTTATTTGCCTCAAACAGATGTTGATTAAGTAAAGCTCTATTCCATGCGTATTTATGGAACATGTACTATATTTGAGGCACTTCATTTACTAAGAAGATTTACATTTATTTATTTATTTATTTATTTATTTATTTATTTATTTATTCTCATCAAGGTGTTAGGTTTGGTTGCCATATAAGAAACTTAAGAGAAAGGGACGATTTATTTATCAGAATTGCCTGGAAGAGGAAAAAGGATCCCCTAAGCAAATACCACACATAAAGAGCTACCATGAAGGATTTACAATACTGCCATCCCAAGTGTTCATTGTTCTTTTCATGTTGTGTGAACTCCATGGTGATGGCTCTTGAACCCCCACCCCTACCCCTCCATCCAGTGACCTACAGTGAAAACAGGAAATTGCTCCATTCTCTAGCACTAACTTCATGAAATTGGAATTTTATTACTTTATTTGTGGCTCTCCTCTGTCAGGAAAGAGTCAGCCAGCTTCTTTCGAGCTTTTCACATATATCTAAATCACCTTGTTTTCCAGCACTTAGGAAAAGCATCCTTCTTTTTTCCTTGAAACTCTGATTCTGTAATGCATTTGCCCCACAGTGTAGTCTCCCTTTGAGGAGAGACCCTATTTCACTGAACAAAATGGCTTGGCTTCCCTTTGCATCTTGGCATGCAGAGGCCCATTTTCTGGTGTTGAATTATCCTGCCTCCTGAAATGTAGCATTGTGCTTCCTTGGACCTAACTTGATCTCACTTGTATCAGCTCCTGTGTGGTTGTGTTACACTTAGTTTATTTGCCATTCCAATGTGGGAAGGGGATCCTGGTTAACAATGCTATTTAGGGATAGGAGAACTGAAGATGATGCAGAACAATTCATAAGTCCATTTGTTCTTAAAAATTATAAGCATAGCGTTTTACAGATATGATGCCTATTTTTCAGTGGGCAATCTTTACATGTCATGGCTGAAGCCCACTCTGTAAATGGACACCCTTCAGAGAGTCTGCTTTCCCACAACAGAGAGGTGCTTTGTATATTACAAAAGTTCTAAAATTGATCAATATAAATCATATTTGGCATTTTATTGTGAGAACAGAACTCTACTAGAGAGAGGAAAATAACAAAATACATCTGTTAAACTTCCAATTTATTGATCCTGAGAATCTACATCTTCATGACACAGATGGCATTACAGAATTTCTTGCTCATTACAGAATTTTGCAACCCAGTCCTATCTTTTTATTTTGTCAGGTGGATTATTTTGGTGTGTGGAAATTCCCTGGAGGACAAAATTTTGCTATATAGAGAGGATTCTCAGGCTTTATCATTGCTAACTGATTATGTGTTCTGGAAATTTGGGAAATGGATAGCGAAGGTTTTGTTTGTTATTTTTTGGGAGGGACTTTTTCCCCCTCCTTTTTGTTTGTTACTTATGATGCTTTCCCAGTGCTTGAATTTCAAGTTACATCCCTTTAATATGTTTATATCGGGATCCCTGGGTGGCGCAGTGGTTTGGTGCCTGCCTTTGGCCCAGGGCGCGATCCTGGAGACCCGGGATGGAATCCCACGTCGGGCTCCTGGTGCATGGAGCCTGCTTCTCCCTCTGCCTGTGTTTCTGCCTCCCCTCCCCCCTCTCTCTCTTTGTGTGACTATCATAAATAAAAAAAAATTTAATATGTTTATATCAATACCATAGCAAATTTGAAGCCAGACTGGCAAAGTAAAAATAAGTAAAGAGTTGGATTATGATCTTGGTAATTTAGTCAACAGAAAAAGATTGCTTTAATCTTTTAAAATAAAGAGCTGGTTTCAGGGCTACGTGATTATTTCTGGCTAGTTGTGTGCACTGCTTTTTGTTTCTTTTGCTTCAACTCCATTGTAGGGGTTGACCTCTACTCATTCTGGCTTTCTGGCATTACAGTCATGTCTAAGGAACTCTTAATGAAATTCCAAGGCACGGAGTGAAATGAGGTGTTAAAGATTGTGGGTCAGAATTACAGACTGAGTAATTTGTAATCAGAATCTAGAGTGTCTATTAATCTCCAAGTAGAAACAGATTCACTGAGCATATGCATGAGTTCAGTTTTCAGTATCTTAATGGACTTAATGTCACCTGGATAAGGAATTTTTTGCTTGGAGCCTTGATTTTTCCACTCAAATACTGGTATACTCTGGGCTATTACTCAGATTTTTCCACTCAAATTTTGATATACACTATGAATATTCTGAGGACTAGTCCTTAAATGATAGTTTACTTACCAAGCATTCACATATTGGCATTATCCTTGAAAACCAGAGAGAACCAAAAATTTGATAAATAACCAAATTGAGTAAAAGCCCCTTGCACTTTTCATATAGGATCATCTTTCACCTTCTCCTGGGAAGCCAATGTACTATAATTTATAGTAAGATGGCTTCTGTTTTCTAAGCTATGGTCACTCAGGGAGGTGCAGATTTCTGGCTGGTAGAAGAACTCCTCCAATTAGAAACATTGTCCACAAGGACTTTCACAACAAGAGGAGCCTACAGTGTTGGAGTTCTGGGGAGACAAGGACAAGAACACATAGAAGGTAAATGTGAACTCACGGATATATGGGTGAATATGGATTTTTTTTTGAATATGGAAATTGATAGTCATCATGACTGTTAAATTTCTTATTCATTTGGGGAATATAAAAAATAGTGAAAGGGAATAAAGGGGAAAGGAGAAAAAATGAGTGGGAAATATCAGAAAGGGCAACAGAACATGAGAGACTCCTAACTCTGGGAAATGAACAAGGGGTGGTAGAAAGGGAGGTAGGTGGGGGGTTGGGGTGACTGGGTGACGGGCACTAGGGGGGCACTTGATGGGATGAGCACTGGGTGTTATGCTATATGTTGGCAAATTGAACACCAATAAAACATTTTAAAAAAGATACAGAAAAAAATGTATCAAGAAAATGTCCAATTACATTTGATATTGTTTAACTAAGAACATGAAATCCATTTTGGGAAGTTTGCCAAACCAATAACTTAAATAAATTAAAATTAAAACGTTTGATACACAAAGCGTTATACTCTCCATTATCTATAAAACTTGACTTCCTGAGCAGCTAAAGGAGGAGACTGGAAATAAGCTCAAACTGGCTATATTTGATCTACAGATATGTGGATTCAGGGGAATGGAAGCTTTGAATATGTCACTCAACCCAGCTCCAGCCCAGACTTGTGTCAGTTGCTTTAGGATCACACTTGAAAATAAGAACTGATTTCTATATATTTACTACTACTACTACTACTACTACTACTACTACTACTACTACTACTACTACTAAAAGAAAATCAAATTTTGCCCCTTGTGCCCTTTTCTTCTTCTCATTTGATTACCGTGACTTCATTTTCTGTAAAAGCTAACAGAAATTATTAGCTTTTACTTTTGGTTTTATTCAAAACTAAAATAGCTACATCTTCTAAAGTATAAAATGGGTGGAAAAAAAGCAAAAAAGGACTGAAAGCATGTAGATTTTAAATAATCCAAAGATTGCATTTTAAAGGATTGCTTTTAATGATTATAGAGGATTTGAAGCATGGAAAATTCTAGAATTAAAAAAAAAAATCCGTGTCCTCTATTTTGCTGATGTGAAAGAAACATGATACTTAGAAGTTCTTGACCAAAAAACTTCATTCTTTGTCTGCGACTAAGTATATCTTTGACCAGGTGAGCAGTGTAGGGAGAATGCTCATGGCAAATAGGGGAGAGGGAGCTGGTCCAGCCAGCTGCACAGAACTCATCTTGAAGATCATTGCAGTGGAAGACATTCGGGCCTATTCTTTTTCTCTTTGAAATAAGAAAGTGGCAGATTGTTAAACATTTTATTTAAAAACAAAATTTGTAAGAACTGAAGAATATTCCAGTTTTATTAAGTGTGTGCTATAAATTCTTTCTGAGTAAATGGCTTCATGTCTCTAAGAGAGGGATATTTACTCTCTGAAGCTCTGTGACTTCTAGCCCTCCCCTTTGGGTTTCATATTGATCTGCTCCCCACTGAATTAGCTGCTGTCCTCATGTGCTCTCTCCCCTTTCTGTAATTAAAAATGTTCCCTGAAAGGTAACTGGAAGCCATTTATGCTAAGAGTTAAAACTGAAGAAATGAACAGAAATTTGGGCATCACCTAGAAAATGAAGGAAGTTTATGGGGCTTTCTTACTGCCTCATCCTTACTTTATATGATATAGACTCATATAGACCAATTGTTTTCAAAGTGAGGGAGGGGAGCATGACTATCCCAGAAGGTGCTCAAGATAATCCATGTTAGAACACATACACATGGGACACCTGGGTGGCTCAGATGGTTAAGCATCTGCCTTCTGGCTTGTGTCATGATCCCAGGGACCTGGGATTGAGCCCCACATTGGGCTCCCTGCTCATCAGGGAGTCTGCTTCTTCTCTCTCTCCCTCTGCTCCTCCCCTCTGCTCACGCTCTCTCAAATAAATATTTTTTAAAAAGATTTTATTTATTTGACAGAGAGAGAGGGAGAGCACAAGCAGGGGGAGCTGCAGGCTCCCAGGCACCCAGGTGCCCCAAATAAAGTCTTTTTTAAAAAAAGAATATGTACACATTCATGTGTAGACATACATCCAAACTCATATTTTAATTTTATGTTTCTGGGTATTGTTTTATAATATAGATATTTTGTTAGCCCTTAGTACATATATATAATATATAAAACAAGATTTAGGAGTTGTTATAGTTACTTGTATTTGTCAGCTTGACTAGGCTGTAGGATTCCCACATAACTGATAAAATATTACTTTTGGGTGTGTCTGTGAACGTGTTTCCAGAAGAGAGAACATTTGAATTGGTAGAATGAGTCAAGAAGATAGCTTTCCCTAAAATGGGTGGGTAGCATCAACACTCTGGGGCCTTGGTATAATAAAGTGGTGAAGGAAGGGTGAATTGACTCTATGCTTGAATGGGCACATCCAATTTCTCTCTGCACTTATGGTTGTTGGTCCTTCTGACATAGACAGGGACTTAAACTGTGGCCTCCCCGTTCTCAAGTCTTGGGGTTTTTACATTTAATTTGCCAGCATATAGTACAACACCCAGTGCTCATCCCATCAAGTGGCCTCCTTATTGTCTGTCACCCAGTAACCCCATCCCCCCATCTTCCTCCCTTTCTGCAATCCTTTGTGTGTTTCCCAGAGTTAGGAGTCTCTCATTGTTTGTCTCCCTCTCTAATTTTCCTCACCCAGTTCCCCTCTTTTCCCTTATAATCTCTTTCACTATTTCTTATATTCCATGGTTGAGTGAAACTATATGATGATTGATTTTCTCCAATTGACTTATTTTACTCAGCATAATACCCTCCAGTTTCATCCATGTCGAAGCAAATGGTGGGTATGCATCCTTTTGATGGCTGAGTAATATTCCATTGTATACATAGACCACATCTTCTTTATCCACTTATCTGTTGAAGGACTTCTTGGCTCCTTCCATAGTTTGGCTATTGTGAATATTGCTGCTCTGAACATTGGGGTGCAAGTGTCCTGTCGTTTCACCACATCTGTATCTTTGGGATAAAACTCCAGTAGTGCAGTTGCTGGCTGGTAGGGTAGCTCTATTCTTAACTCTTTGAGGAATCTCCACACAGTTTTCCAGAGTGGCTGTACCAGTTCACATTCCCACCAACAGTGCAAGAGGGTTCCCCTTTCTCCACATCCTCTCCAACATTTGTTGTTTCCTGTCTTGTTAATTTTCCCCATTCTCACTGGTGTGAGGTGGTATCTCATGGTGGTTTTGATTTGTATTTCCCTGATGGCAAGTGATGAGGCGCATTTTCTCATGTGCTTGTTGGCCAGTGTATGTCTTCTCTGGAGAAATTTCTGTTCATGTCTTCTGCACATTTCATGACTGAACTGTTTGTTTCTTGGGTGTTAAGTTTGATAAGTTCTTTATAGATCTTGGATGCTAGCTCTTTATCTAATATGTCATTTGCAAATATCTTCTCCCATTCTGTAGGTTGTCTTTTAGTTTTGTTGACTGTTTCTTTTGCTGTGCAGAAGCTGTTTATCCTGATTAGGTCCCAATAGTTCATTCTGTTTTTGTTTCTCTTGCCTTCATAGATGTGTCTTGCAAGAAGTTGCTGTGGCCAAGTTATAAAGGTTTTTGCCTGTGTTACCCTACAGGATTTTGATGGATTCTTATCTCACATTTAGATCTTTCAACCATTTTGAGTTTATCTTTGTGTCTGGTGTAAGAGAATGGTCTAGTTTCATTCTTCTGCACATGGCTGTCCAATTTTCCCAGCACCATCTATTGAAGAGACTGTCCTTTTTCCAGTGGATAGTTTTTCTGCTTTGTCAAATTTTAGTTGACCATAGAGTTGAGGGCACATTTCTGGATTCTCTATTCTGTTCCATTGATCTATGTGTCTGTTTTTGTGCCAGTACCACACTGTCTTGATCATAGCTTTGTAATACTTGAAATCTGGCATTGTGATGCTCCCCAACTTTGGTTTTCTTTTCAATATTCCTCTGGCTATTTAGGGTCTTTCCTGATTCCATACAGATCTTAAGACTGTTTCTTCCAACTCTGTGAAGAAAGTCCATGGTATTTTGATAGGGATTGCATTGAACGTGCAAATTGCCCTGGGTAGCATGGACATTTTCATAATATTAATTCTTCTAATCCATGAGCATGGAATGTTTTTCCATCTCTTTATGTCTTCCTCAATTTCTTTCATAAGTGTTCTGTAATTTTTGGAGTATAGATCCTTTACCTTTTTGGTCAGGTTTATTCCTAGGTATCTTATGGTTTCGGGTGCAATTGAAAATGAGATTGATTCATTAATTTCCCTTTCTTCAGTTTCATGGTTAGTGTACAGAAATGCCACTGATTTCTGGGCATTGATTTTGTATCCTGCCACATTGCTGAATTGCTGTATGAGTTCTAGCTATCTTGGGGGTGGAGTCTTTTGGGTTTTCTATACACAGTATCATGTCATTTGTAAAGAGGGAGAATTTGATTCCTTCTTTGCCAGCTTGAATGCATGCCTTTTTTGTGTTGCTGTTTGGTGTCTGACTGCTGAGGCTAGGACTTCTAGTACTAATGTTGAATAACAGTGGTGAGAGTGAACATCCTTGTCATGTTCCTGATCTTAGGGGAAAGGTTCTCAGTTTTTACCCATTGAGAATGATATTTGCTGTGGGTTTTTCATAAATGGCCTTTATGATATTGAGGCATGTTCCCTCTATCCCTACACACTGAAGAGTTTTGATCAAGAATGGATGCTGTAGTTTGTCAAATGCTTTCTCTGCATCATTTGAGAGGATTATATGGTTCTTGTTTTTTCTCCTTTTGATGTGATCTATCACATTGATTGTTTTACCAGTGTTGAACCAGCCTTGCATCCTGGGGATAAATCCCACCTTGGTCATGGTGAATAATCTTAATGTACTGTTGGATCCTATTGGCTAGTATCTTGGTGAAAAATTTTACATCCATATTCATCAGGGATGTTGGTCTATAATTCTGCTTTTTGGTGGGGTCTTTGTCTCATTTTGGGATCAAGGTAATGCTGGCCTCATAAAATGAGTTCAGAAGTATTCCTTTCTATCTTTTGGAATAGCTTTAGTAGAATAGGTATGATTTCTTCTTTAAACGTTTGATAGAATTCCCCTGGGAAGCCACCTGGCCCTGGACTCTTGTGTCTTGGGAGGTTTTTGATGACTGCTTCAATTTACTCCCTGGCTATTGGCCTGTTTAGGTTTTCTATTTCTTCCTGTTCCAGTTTTGGTAATTTGCGGGTTTCCAGAAATGCATCCATTTCTTCTAGATTGCCTAATCTGTCAGCATATAGTTGCTCATGATATGTTTTTAAAAAATTGTTAGTATTTCCTTGGTATTGCTTGTGATCTCTCCTCTTTCATTTATAATTTTATTACTTTGAGTTTTTTTTTTCTTTTTATAAAGCTGGCTAGGGATTTATTTGTCTTATTAATTCTTTCAAAGAATCAGCTCCTGATTTTGTTTATCTGTTCTATAGTTCATCTGGTCCCTATTTCATTGAGTTCTGCTCAAATTTAATTATCTCTCTTTTTCTACTTGGTTTAGGCATTATGTGCTGTTCTTCAATTCCTTTGGGTGTAATTTTAGCGTGTGTATTTGAGTTTTTTTTTCCAGTTTTTTGAGGGAGGCTTGTGTTACGATGTATTTCCCTCTTAGGACCGCTTTTGCTGTAGCCCAAAGATTTTGAACAGTTGTGTTTTCATTTTCATTAGTTTCAACAAATCTTTTTAATTCTTCTCTAATTTTCTGGTTGACCCATTCATCTTTTAGCAGGATGCTCTTTAACCTCTATGTGTTTGAGTTTCTTCCAAGTTCCTTCTTGTGATTGAGTTCCAGTTTCAAAGCATTGTGGTCTGGAAATATTCAGGGAGACAATCTCAATCTTTTGGTATCGATTGAGACCTGATTTGTGACCCGGTATGTGGTCTATTCTGGAGAAAGCTCCATGTGCACTTGAGAAGAATGTGTATTAGGATGTAATGTTTGGTGTATATCTGTGACGTCCATCTGGTCCAGTGTTTCATTCAAGGCCCTTGTTTCTTTGTTGATGTTTTGTTTAGAAGATCTGTCTTTTGCTAAGAGTGCTGTGTTGAAGTCTCCTACTATTTGTGTATTGTTATCTAAGTATCTCTTTACTTAGGTTATTAATTGATTGATATACTTGGAGGCTCTGACATTAGGGGCAAAACTATTCATGATTGTCAGGTTTTCTTGTGGGATAGACCCTTTAAGTATGATATAGTATCCGTCTTCATCTCTTATAATGGTCTTTGGTATAGACTCTAATTTATCTGATATGAAGATTGCTACCCCAGCTTTCTTTTGAGGGCCATTTGAATGGTAAATGGTTCTCCACCCCTTCATTTTCAGGCTGGAGGTATTCTTAGGTCTAAACGAGTCTCTCATAGACAGCATATAGATGGGTCTTGCTTTTTAATCCAGTCCAATACCCTGCGTCCTTTGATGGGATCATTTAGCCCATTCACATTCAGAGTAACTATTAAAAGATACAAATTTAGTGTCATCATATTACCTATTCAGCCCCTGTTTTTGTGGATTGTTTCTTTGGGCTCCCTCTTTCTTTTACAGGGTCCCTTTCATATTTCTTGCAGAGCTGGTCTGGTGGTGGTCACATAATCTTTCAGTTTCTGCCTATCCTGGAAGCTCTTTATCTCTCCTTCTATTTTGAATGAGAGCCTTGCTGGATGAAATATTCTTGGCTGCATGTTTTTCTCATTTAGTGACCTGAATATATCGTGCCAGTCCTTTCTGTCCTGCCAGGTCTCTGTGGAGAGGTCAGCTGTTAATCTGATATTTTCCCCATATAAGTTAAGAATCTCTTGTGTTGGGCTGCTGTTAGAATTTTCTCTTTATCTTTGAAATTTGCAAGTTTCACTATCAAATGTTGAATGGTTTTATTGTTTTTGGGGGGGACCTCTCTATCTCTTGGATCTGAATGCCTGTTTTCTGCCCCAGATTCAGGAAGTTCTCACCTATGATTTGTTCAAATATACTTTGTGGTTCTCTCTATCTCTCAGTCTCTTTTGGAATTCCAACTAGACATATATTCTTCTTTTTCTAGCTTGCATTTATTTTCCAAAACTTTCTTTATGGGTTCTTAATTGTTTTCTCTTTTTTCCTTAGCTTCCTTCCTTTCCATCAACTGGTCTTCTATGTCACTCACTCTCTCATCCATCTGATTAACCCTAGCCTTAGAGCATCCAGTTTGGACTGCATCACAGTTAAAGTATTTTTAATTTTGGCCTGATTAGATCTCAATTCTGCATTAAGAGTCCCTAGGACCCTTTATGCTTTTCTCCAGGGTCACTGGTACCTTTTTAATGGTACTTCTGAATTGAATTTCTGACCTCATATTTAAGCTCTTTGGCAGAGAGTATTGCTTCTGGTTCTTTCATTTTTGGTTAATTCTTCCTTCTAATCATTTTGTCAAGTGCAGAGTGGCTGTATGAGTGAGCTGAGTCAAAAATATCAACCACGACCTAAGTAAAACACACCCTAGACAATTCCAAAGAGGACAGAGACCAGAAAATAAAAGAAAAAGAAGAACAGATCAAAATAAGAGGATTGCTAAAGTGAAAAAATTTAAAACAAAATAGTAAAAATAAAAAACTAAAAACAAAAAAACAAAGAAGAAGAAGAAAAAAAGAGAGGTCGTGGTGGTGGTGAGGAAGTGGTGGTTGAGAGAGAATATAGTTCCCCCAAGGGGACCTAGAGGGTGATCCTCTTGGTTCTGAGTGTGTTTTTAATGTATATTAGAAGATGCTCAATTTCAAACTTGTATGAACCAGTAAAACTTATATCAAGACCCAACACCAACCACAAAAACATAAACAAGATAAAAGAGGGGAAGAATGGGAAGGAAGAGATAGTAGTCTCACAGAATGAACCAATATGGTATTCCACTTGGTTTTGGGTGTATTTTGGCCTGTGTGTTAGATAATACTAACTTCCACCATTGCACAACAAAATGAGACTTGTAATTGTAGAAATATGGAAGTCAAAAGGGAAGAAGCTTAAAAACAAAGGGTTGGTAAAATATTGTAGTTAAGACAGGAAAAGAGAAAAAAAAATACTGGAAATTTTTAACCAGATATAAAAATGATTCATAATGAAACAAAACAAAACAAAACAAAACCCTCAAAAAATCCAACCCTCTAGTTCTATATACTATTTTCCCTCAGTCCTGAAGCTTTCGGAGCTGCTTGTTCATTAAGCTTGTTCTTCCAGTAGTTCTTATAGGGGAGGGGTCTGTTGCGCTGATTCTCAGGTGTCTGTGCCTGGATGGAGGTGTCCGCCGTGTCCTGGGTCCCGGGCTCAAAATGAGCTGCTTATTCTGTGAGGCCTTTGTTCCCTAGGGACCCCACCTCTCTCAGTTGAAAGGTGAAAAGAAGAGAAAAAAATTAAAAATGGTGACAGCCAGATCTCCAGCTCGGAAGCCAAGAGCTCCCTGCGAGTACGGAACTGCAGTCTCCTAGTCCACACTGGCCTTAATGCCTCTGGGGACAGGCCGGGTGCCCAGCAGCAGAAGAGTTCTCGCTTTCCTGGGCGCCACCCCCCTTCCACGTGTCCCATGGGGAACGGAGGAGAGTCGGGTTTGTCTGCTTTAGCACCCACCCTGGGATCAAGGGCCCTGTACTGGCTGGACCTGCGCTCCCAGGGGCCGCCTCTCCTGATGGGAATGGAGGACAGCAGCCTCGTTCACGCTGAGCTCCAGAGCTGGCTCACCTAATCGGCTGGCTTCTCCCAAATGCCTGGAGGGTTTTGGTGATCCAGTCCTTTACCAAGATTGTGAGCTTTCTCCCAGGCGCCCCTCCTCGTATAGTGTCTCCAGCAATCTTGAGGCTTCACTGCCACTCCTGTGATACTGTGTTGTTTCTCTGCTAAGCACATTTCAGTCAGGGAAAACTCAGGTGCGGATTTTTAAAGTACCTGCTTGTCCAGAGCTAGGCTTTGGTGCCTCAGTGGCTTTTGCAGCTCTGCTTTTGCCTGACTTGTCATGGTTCCCCTCCCCATTTTCTTTCTTCTTTCTTTCTTTCTTTCTTTCTTTCTTTCTTTCTTTCTTTCTTTCTTTCTTTCTTTCTTCTTTCTTTCTTTCTTTCTTTCTTTCTTTCTTTCTTTCTTTCTTCTTTCTTTCTTTCTTCTTTCTTTCTTTCTTCTTTCTTTCTTTCTTTCTTTCTTTCTTTCTTTCTTCTTTCTTTCTCTTTCTTTCTTTCTTTCTTTCTTTCTTTCTTCTTCTTCTTTTCTTCTTCTTCTTCTTCTTCTTCTTCTTCCTTCCTTCCTTCCTTCCTTCCTTCCTTCCTTCCTTCCTTCCTTCCTTCTTTCCACCTTCCTACTTTTCTCTCTGTAGCATTTCAGCTGTCCTCTCTTTACATCTCAGGTTGAATTTATAGGTGTCCAGGATGTTTTGAAAGTTATCTAGGTAAGTTTGTGGGACCAGATGAATTGAAGACCCCTGCTCTTCCGCCCTCTTGCCTCTCTCCCTCAAATATTTGTTATAATACCTACTTAATGAAATCATTTGTCTTTATGATTACTCCTTTTGGTGTCTCTTTTCTTACACTTGATCATTGTTCAAATGTATTCTACTCTGTCAGATGGTGAGGGCTCTGCAGGTAGTACTTAATTGGGCCCTGGTGGTTTGACTCCTGGAGACTACTCTTACTTTTTCATATCTCAGTTATGCCTCTAAGATGATGTTAGCTATATTTAATCCAGTATTTCTAGGTGCTTTTAAAAGATACAGCATATATACCATAATTCTAGAAATTGAGTATATTAAATTTCAATCAGGGTAAATGCTTCCTTACTAGATTTCTAATTTGTTTTAATATGCAAGTGAATAAGTTCCTCCTTATTCCTTTATTTTATTCTAAATTACCAACTATTATTATCTGTTCATTCTTTCAGGAAAATTTAGTATTGATTTTGTCAAGTTCAAAAAGAAATTGCCACCAAGAGTTTTATTATTGTGAGGATTAATACTATGATTGTAACATACTAGGAGGAGATGTCCTCCAGCTATTTCTTCCTATCCCAAATTAGAGAGCTACTCTGCCTCATATAAACAGAAATTTCAAAACCATCATTCCCTCCGGGTCTGGCACATATATATTAATGAGATAGGGCTATTACAAACATTTTCAAACTTACAGAAAAGTTGAAAAAATTTGAGGGTGAACTCCCAAATGGGCACTCCTTGTCTCTAACATTCTATTGCACTTGCTTTACCATATATCAATACTTCTGTTGCTCTGTATTTTATCATTTGATGCACTGCAAGGTAAATTGCAGATATCCATATACTGCCTGTTGTATAAAACTTCAGTGTGCATATCATAAACCAGAGTTCAACATTTGTTTACAGCTCTTATTCTATTAGTTAAAATTACATATAATTATGCAAGAATCCTAAATGTATATATACTGTGTTTTGGAAATTGCATACTTGAACCTCTATCAAGATATTGAACATTATCACCCTGTCAAGATATTGAACATTATTGTGATCTTATAAATTTTCCCTACGCTAAAGGCAGCTGTTTTCATTTATCTGATTTGTAGACTTGTGGTGTGTAAAGTGACTCTATAGGTGAGTAGTACTTTTGGCTGCAAGTAACAGAGAATTGGACATATGGTAGATATCAAGTGAAATTAAATTTTGTCACATAACAACGGGGAGGGAGGTGGCTGTTGATATGAATTCAGTGGCACAATGATGTCAAGGAAAATATTCTTGGGATTCACCTGATATTCTTCTCTGTATTTCAAATAGCTGTTGTAACTGCTGGCCTGGTTCAACAATATTTATTTATTCAGAAAAATATCTATGTATATTTTAGGTACTTTCTAATGCTTATAAAAGAGCAGCAAACAAACAAAAAAGCTCTTGTCCTCCAAGTAGGAATACGAAGAAAGACACAACCTAGATCTTACTGTCCACTTATCATGAAGGCAGAAGCTTTCCCAGAGCACCATTGATCCCTTTGGCAGAATTCTTATTTCTCACTGAATGGTGTTTAAAAAAAAAAAAAAGGGATCCCTGGGTGGCGCAGTGGTTTGGCGCCTGCCTTTGGCCCAGGGCGCGATCCTGGAGACCCGGGATCGAATCCCACATCAGGCTCCCGGTGCATGGAGCCTGCTTCTCCCTCCGCCTGTGTCTCTGCCTTTCTCTCTCTCTCTGTGACTATCATAAATAAATAAAAAATTAAAAAAAAAAAAAGCATTTGTATTTCCTAACCCCTTTTGGTGGGGGGGATTTGTAAAAACTGTGGTGTCAGCTAATCAGCATTGTTTTCCAGAGGAATGTTGGGAATGAATTTATGATCGACTCAATCTCCTTGCACCCATAATTTGTCCCAGCACTTACACTAGCGTTGAGATGAGAGTGGGATGACTTTTTATCACACTGGAGGGAATGGCATCGTTTTGATTTTCAAGAGTGATGGATTCTACACTCCTCCCTAATGCTGACAGTAGGAAAGTTACCAAAGACCCTCAGTCACTGGCTGTGGCCTTGGATTGGAAAAGAGCCCTGAATGGAGAATCAGGAGACCTGGTTTCTAAGTCTTGTCTTTGGCTTGCTTCATGTGAAGAGGTGGGTGAATTCTCTTACCTCTTTGGACCTCTCTTTCTTTATCTGTGAAATGAGTGGCTTTTATCCTTTAGCTTTGGAGTCATCTGGAGCAACATTAGAAGTCTAGTCAATATACAAAGTATCTCCCTATTGTAGAAATGCAATCACTCCTGAGGATATTCCATTTGCAAAGAGAGTGGGCCTTGGCCACACAAACATAAGAGAGAGGGACTGATCATTATAAATTATGTATTTTAGTTTTGTAATGACAGCATGTCATGACTTTTTTGAGAACGGATGGAGTTGCAAAACTGTTCTACATCTTCTTGGTCTTTTATCTAGCTGTTATTCCCTCCCATTCTGTAGTAGGCAGAATAATGGCACTACTATAGCGTCCATATCCTCATCTGGAATTTATGAAAGTGTTATGTTAGTTGGCAAAGGGGGATTAAGGTTCTATCCAGCTGAATTTAAGATGGGGAGATTACTCTGGTTTATCCTGATTGACCCAGTGTAATTACAAAGTCCTTACAAGTGAAAGAGGGAGGCAGGAGAGTCGCTATCAGAGTGGTATGAGGTGTGAGAGACTTGGTGGTCATTGATGGCTTTGAAGACAGAAGAGCCAAATAAGACAGGCAGTCTGTAGAAGCTGAAAAAGGTAAAAAATGATTTTCCCGTAGAGCCTCCAGAAGGAATTCAGCCATGCTGACACCACAGTCTTAGCCCAATGAGACCAAATCAGACTTCTGATATCCAGAACTGTGAAATAAAAAATTTGTGTTGTTTTAAGCTACTAAATTTATGGTAATTTGTTACAGCTGCAGTGGAAACTAGTACACTCTCCCATATTAATACATCGGATAGACTTAGTCTAACAAAGCTAAACAGACATTAGCCCAAGTGGAATCGTGTAAGCCAAGGCAAACATAATGCTGCATTTCAGCAGGATAAAAATGTAATATTAGAATATATGTTTTTATACATCAAGACACAAAGGGAAGTGAAGCCATCATCTCTAGAGAATCAAATAAGATTTTTTCCTCCTCACAGAAACACTGTGTTATGGAGTAAATTCATTATAAGCCAGGGTTTTAGAAGGAAAAAGAATACTTTTCTCAAGTGCTAGAAAATGGGTGATTTAGACATATGTGAATAGCCCAGAAGAACTTGGCTGACTCTTCCCTGACAGAGGAGGAGAGCCACAAATAAGGTAATACAATACCAAATTCATGAAGCCAGAATGGAAATATGTCCCCTGTTGGTCATGGGTCATTGTGGGGGTGGCTTCAAACTGAGTTCACATGCTACTAAAAAGACAAGAGATGGAGCCTTGGAACCCAGTATTTTCATTTTCTAATCTTTCAACCTTATGTACACTGTTATATCCCTGCTCTTTGCTTTGGGTCCCCCCCACCCCCTGCCACAATTCTCAACTCCCACTTCCCTGCAATCACGAAAAATATAAATTTCCTTATAGTAAGTTTTCTTTTAGACTGTTGAATTTTTGTTTTGATAAAAACAATTAAAGACATGAAACCCTTCATTGCATTGCACAGTGCCTTAAATAGAGTATACACTCCATGGTATTTGTTGAATCCAACTATGTTTCATCAACATGAGTTTAAGGTAAATCCATGGAAAAAAGTTTTCAGTGGGTGTACAGCATACTTCTTTCGTTTATCTTTGAATAAGAGAGACTCATCCTGAAGGCCAAAGAAGAGATTGTGTTCAAGAATGATGTTACATTGTAAGTCTTACCTTACAGAAAAGAAAATCTCTGAAATGAGATAGTCACATTAATTCAACATTTGTAAATATTAAAACAAACACTGAATTATAAGATATATTCGGGTTTATGAAATCTTCCTTTTTTAAATTGAGTTTGAAGATGTGAACTCTAGGGTTTATTTTTTAATTGAGTTTGAAGATGTGAACTCTAGGGTTTGGGCGGCATGGTTTCAGGAGTGTGCTGGGGCCCTCTCATATCAGCTGGTGAGAGTCACTAGTGCACATCTCTCCCCAAATCTGTGTTCAGTGATGTCATACTGGTAACTTGAAATTGGCCCTGGTGGGAATATGTGCACAATGGAAATGGACAAATGCTACAAATCTGGATTTTTTGCCCTTGGAAAGCTGGTTGTGAAACTTTTACCTGCACATGACTGAAATAGACCAAACCAAAATAGACCATGGGCTAAAAAGTGAATCAGAGTGGCTTAAATTTTTTGACAGGGGGATGAGTACAGCAAATCATTTTATTCCTATAAATGGCTGTTTGTTGGGGCTCAGGTTTTCCCCCCCTTACTTCTAGGGTGTTGTCCTTAGACCTTGGATGCAGTTCTCTAATTATGCAGAAATTCTAGCCCTTCTCATTTGGCTTGGACCTTGAACTCTAACACCCGTCTCCCAGCACCAGGAGGGTGCTCACGTCTGTGCTTAACTTTTTAGATTTGCAGCTGCTGTTTTTTTTTTTTTTTTTTGCTGTGTGTGCACATGTGTGTGTGTGTGCTATAATTCTATAAACACGGTGAAAGGGGAATTGGTTGGCAAATTTTGAGGTTCTCTTCTCTAAAGTCCCCTGATATGTGAGTCTTTGCCCTAATATTTTATTTTTTTAAAAGATTTTATTTATTTATTTATGAGACACACACACACACACACACACACACACACACACACACACAGGCAGAGACACAGGCAGAGGGAGAAACAGGCTCCATGCAGGGAGCCCGATGTGGGACTCAATCCCAGGTCTCCAGGATCAGGCCCTGGGTTGAAGGCAACCTAAACAGCTGAGCCACCTGGGCTGCCTGAGTCTTTGCACTAATATTTTAGCTCCTGTGCCTACCTTGACTTGGGGCAGTGGTCAGCCTAGCAAGACCACTCTTTCTGCCTGAACATCGTTCCTTCCTCCACTGAATGGCTCTAGGGAAAAAAAAGCCAAAGTGAGCAGAAAGTTCATTTCATATTTTTCCTTTTCTCAAGGAAAGCAAAGCTCCTTAAATAGAGCCTGCATTGACTGTCTATAATGCCTTTAAACAAATTTAAATTATGTCGTCCTGCTTCCACAACTACATTTCATAGTTAGTCCAGTACCATCTATGTTGTCAGAGCCAGAACTAAACATCTGAGGGAAAGCTTTTACATCTAAAAACATTATAGTCTTCAGCAAAACTGATTCCAAAAGGCATTCAGTGTTGGATAATCATGGTTGAAGGTAGTTCTTGAGGTTCAGAAAAATTTCAGTCTTGGCCTTGAGCTCAAAAGATAGAAATGAGATTTCTCCAAAGACATGCAAATGGCTAACAGACACATGACAAAATGCTCAACATTACTCATCATTAGAGAAATACAAATCAAAATCACAATGAGATACCACCTCACAGGGGCCAGAATGGCTAAAATTAATAACTCAGGAAACAACAGATGCTGGTGAGGATGTGGAGAAAGGGGAACCCTCTTGTACTGTTGATGGTAATGAAAACTGGTGCAGCCACTCTGAAAGACAGTAGGGAGGTTCCTCAAAAGGTTAAAAATGGAAAGTACCCTATGACCCAGCAATTGCAGTACTAGGTATTTATCCAAATGATACAAACAGCTATCTGAAGGGGCACATGCACCCCAATGTTTATAGCAGCGATGTCCACAATAGCCAAACTATGAAAAGGGCCCAGATGTCTATTGACAGATGAATGGGTAAAGAAAGTGCATTATATATACACAGTGGAATACTACTCAGCCATCCAAAAGAATGAAATCTTGCCATTAGCAATAATGTGGATGGAACTAGAGGGTATTATGCTGAGTGAAACCAGTCAATCAGAGAAAGACAAATACCATATGGTTTCACTCATACATGTAATATAAGAAACAAAACAGATGAACACAGGGGAAGAGAAAGAAAAATAAAATAGGATAAAAACAGAGAGAGACAAACCAAAAGAGAATCTTAACTATAGGAAACAAGATGAGGGTTGCTGGAGGGGAGGGGCGGGGCATGGGTTAACTGGGTGATGGGCATTAAGGAGGGCACTTGATGGAATGAACACTGGATGCTGTATGCAACTGATGAAACACTAAATTCTATCCCCAAATTAATAATATGCTATATGTTAACTAACTTGAATTTAAATAAAACAAAAATATTGGAGATGAAACTTCATCTCTACTAAACCATGGAACTGCTGTATGGTATGACACATGAAAATATTCAGCTTTGATTCTGACAAAATGCACAAGAATGACAATAGTTTAATATGATGTTCATATGTCGTGAAATGTTCTTCATATTTTTTTTCACTGTTTAAAAATTTAAGGACTATTCTTAGCTCATGGGTCTTACAAAAACAGGCCAGGGACCAATATTTGCCAAACCCTGAAATACAATATTAATTTTAAACATTCATTTTGAGATTCAAGAATTGCAGCTTTTCCTCAATGTCCATCCTGTCTCTGGATGCTAGACTTCCTAAATCTCATTTCCTATCTCTCAGTTGTGTGTTCTGTGATCTTGGACCAACTAGTTAACTTCTCTATGCTTTGATTCCCTTACTGGTGAAATGAAGATAATTTATGAACGGTTTTGCCTTAAGGTATACTGCATGTAATGTTGTTATAGCCATTTTCATTCTCTTTTGATTCCTGCTTGCATGGCATTGTTTTCTACTCTTTTACTTTCAACTTTTTTGTCTCTGAGTTTATTTTTTTATTTTTTTAATTTAAATTCAGTTAGCTAACATAAAGTACATGCTTAGTTTCAGATGTAGCGTTCAGTGATTTATCATTTGTGTATAATACTCAGTGCTCATCACATCACGTGACCTCCTTAATGTCTCTGAGTTTATATGCTTGGCCATATTTTTAAAAAATATATTCTACCAATCTCTGTCCTTGTTATTTCTTTTAATATATATGTATATATAATAATATATATATGTATAACATATATGTTATACATATATATATATATGTTATTTTCTTAGTGATTGCCCTGGGATTAAAATTAACATCCTAACTAAAAACAATTTAGTTTGCATGAGTTTGACTTCAGTAGAACACAAAATGTTACTTTCACACAATTTCATTCTGGCCCCACTCCTTTGCACCATTCTTGCCAAGCAAATTACACTTTCACAAATTCTAAGCCAGTTACCATTTTTATAAGTTGTCTTATAAGTTGGGCATATAGTTGTCTTATAAGTTGTCTTTTATGAAGTTGTCTTATAAATCAAATAGAGGAAAGATGTTTCATTATGTTATATTTATACTTCTTATGTTTACCGATGTAATTATCTTCACCAGTGCTCTTTATTTCTTCAAGTGGATTCAAGTTACTCTCCTGTGTTCCTTCCTTCAACTTGAAGGAATCCCTTCAGTGTTTCTTGTAGGTCAGGTCCTACAAGAACCTGACCTACAGGTTCTTGAACTCTTTCAGTTTTTATTTGTTTGCGAATGTCTTAATTTCTCCTTCACTTTTTGAGGGTTTTCTTTCTAGAGATAGAATTCTTGGTAGACCATCTGTTTCTTTCAGCAGGCTGATTATGTCAGTGAACTGTTTTGAAACCTCTGTGGTTTTTGATGAGAAACTTGCTGTTAATATTATTGAAGATCCCTTGTATATCTTTTGTTGCTTTCAAGATTTTCTCCTTGTTTTTGCTTTTCAACAATTTAATTATGATATGTCTAGATATCCTTGAATTTTTTTCTTCTTGGAATTCATTGAGATTCTTGAGTTGTAGATGAATCTTTGAAATTAAATTTGAGATGTTTCAACCATTGTTTCTTCATATATTCTTTCTGCCTCTTTCTTTCTTCTCCATCTGAGACTCCCATTAGGCATACATTGGTATACTTGAAGACTTCCTTTCTTTACGGCTCCATTCATTTTTCTTTATTCTTTTTATTTCCTGTGTTTCAGACCAAATAAAGTTTGCTGATTCTGTCTTCTGACTCCTAAAATCTGTTCTTCACCCCCCCTAGTGAATTTTCATTTTGATTATCATACTTTTCAACTGCAGAATTTCTATTTGATTCTTTTTTTATAATGCCTAATTCTTTATTGTTATTTGCTTTTCTCTATGAGACATTGTTGTCATTCTTTTCTTTAGTTCTTTTTTGTTTGTGTTATACGTGTACTTAATTTTTGGAACAGTTTTCATTTCACAGCAAAGTTGAGGAGAAAGTACAGAGTCATACATACATTTTCTCCCTCTCCCAATAAACAACCTTCTCCACCATTAACATCCTATACAAGAGTGTAGACTTGATGAAACAACATTGACACATAATTATCACCTAAAAGCCATACTTTACATTAGGTTTCACTCTTGGCATTGTATTTTGTAAGGGTTTTGACAAATTTATATTTTAACATGTGTCCACCATGGTGGGATCATACATAGTTTCCCTGTCCTGCAAATAAATCCCCTGTGTCCCACCTCTTCATTCCTCTCCCCTCCATACCGCTGGCAACCAGTGATCATTTTATTACTTCCACAGTTCCACCTTTTCCAGAATATCATGTTGTTAGAATCACAGAATATACAGTCTTCTCAGATTGTCTTCTTTCACTTAGTAAATTGCATTTATGGTTCATCCATGTTTTTTGGTGACTTGGAAGCTCATTTATTTTTAGTGCTGAATAATACTCCATTTTCTGGACATACCACAGTTTATTCATTCATTCACCTACTGAAGGTCATCTTAGTTGCTCCCAAGTTTTAGGGATTTTGACTAAGATTGCTATAAACATGTATTTTAAAAAAGCAGGTGTTTGTATGGGCCTAAGTTTTCAAATCATTTGGGTTAAAACAAGGAGTGTGACTGTGGGATATTTTCAGAATATGCTTAATTCTGTAAAAAACTCCCAAGGTTTTTCCCAGAGTGGTTGTACCATTTCACTTTCCCACTAAGAGTTGACTCTTAGTGGGACTAAGTTGACTCTTGATGACTAAGAGTTCGTGTTGCTCCACATTCTTGCCAGCATTTGGTGTTATTAGCATTTTGGATTTCAAGCATACTATTAAGTGTGTTAGTGGTATCACACTGTTGTTTTGATTTGCAATTCCCTAATGACATATGATGTTGAGTATTTTTTCATTTGTTTATTTGCCATCTGTATATCTTTTTTTTTTTTTTTTTTTGCTAAGATAGCTATTTAGATCTTTTGCTAATTTTTCAGTTGGGTTGTCCCTTTTCTTATTGTTGAGTTTTAAATGTTCCTTGTATATATTTTGGATAACAGTCTTTTTTGGATAACAGTCTTTTATCAGTTTTGTTTTTTGCAAACATTTTCTCCTGGAATATGATTTGTCTTTTCATTCTCTTGGTCCCTTCATTCTTTATATATGGTTTCCTTAATTTCCTTGAATATATTTATATGAGCTAATTGAAACGTTTTATTGAGTAAGTCTAATTTTAGGGTCCCTTCAGGTCAGTTTCTGATAACTATTATTTTCTATGTATATTGTCCATACTTCTCTGTTTCTTTGTGTAGGGCAAGAGGATGAGAGTAAGTCAAAATTCCTGAAATTCTTACTGCAATTTTGCAATATTTCTTGAACATTCCTGAGATTGTTGCAAGACTTTAATTAAATCTTTGTGTTCTGAAAATTTAATTTTGACAACTTTTGCTAGAGTTTTCACTTGCTTTTATGCTGAAGCAGATTCTTTTTATTTTAAGATTTTACTTATTCATGAGGGACCGAGAGAGAGAGAGAGAGAGAGAGAGAGAGAGACAGACAGAGACACAGGCAGAGGGAGAAGCAGGTTCCATGCAGGGAGCCTGATGTGGGACTCCATCCCAGACTCCAGGATCATGCCCTGGGCTGAAGGCAGGAGCCAAACTGCTGAGCCACCCAGGGATCCCCTGAAGCAGATTTATAAAGGTTCTCATGCTATCATTCCCTCCACCCTTTTCTGAGTTTTACTTTCATTTATCTTAGTAGAAGCTGATTCTGTGATTGGAATTTTTAACATTTGAATGGGATTAGTATAGCAATGAAATAAAAATAACAAATCTGTTATCTATTTTAAGTAGAACATTTAAGAATTTTAAATAACTTGATGGGATGAGCACTGGGTGCTATATGTTGGCAAATTGAATAAAAAAAAAAGATGAAAAAAAAAAGAAACCTGAAAAAAAAAACTTTAAATATACTGTGTATTCATTTCTCTCAGAAGTAGATAGTATAGTGAATTGTGTTGTATTCCTTTTTTGTTTGTTTTTCTGACTATTTACTAGAGTAAATAGTAGTTATATTTAGTAAATAGTTTTGCTTATTTTTATGAAAATAGTTTTTCAGTGAAGCTCCTTTTTTTATGAAATGCCTTTCCCCTCCTCAACCTTGTTTCTAAGATTCGTTGGTGTTGGCAAGTATATCCACACATCTTTCATTTTCAACGTTGTAACATATTT